>NT_176636.1:1189328-1192113 GCF_000188095.3 Bombus impatiens | reverse complement strand
GCGCGCGCCTCGACCAGTTCGCGGTCGAGCCTGAAATAAAGATTTGAGGAAGTCGCGTGGAGAGCACGGGAACGAAAGAAAGAGAGAGGAAGAGAAATAGAGAAAGAGGGTAAATGAGAGAGGAGGAGGGGGGCGCCTGGCCGTGTTGCACATACCAGTCGGTCCACCTCGCCTCTGAAGTTCGCCTCGGCACGCCGAACTAACGTCGACGAGGTTCAACCGTTGATTGGCTCTCGCCGAGATCGACGTCAGACGCCGACTCGCCAATTGCGCGCCGCCGTATGTGCCGCGCATGCGCACCGCTTTCAGCCTCGACAGTCGCGCTGGCATTTCAGCTTCGACCGCGCGTTGAACGACGTTATTACAGTTTCGTGTTATAATCTTCCACTGTCAATTAGTCCTTTTTTATGTCCATATATGGATGATCGAGTCTTTTAATTATTTTAACACGTTGATTGCCACGCAAATTTTATATATTATGTCCTGGAAGTAATAAATTGAAATATATTATATTATAACATTTAATTTTTGAAAAATATATTGTATTTGCGCACTTTCTTCTGACGATGTTATCTAAATCATTCACATTGTTGAAAATTGTTTAGTCCATGAAATTTATCTTATTTGAACTGTTCGGAACAATTTAGTTCTAAATTTAGTTCTACACAATTTAGTAACGTGGGTCACCGGTGGTCATCGTGGTAGTCAACGTGTTATGGTCACATTTTGCGCTTAGAAAATTCAATTACATGATCTAAAAAGAAAAGGAAATTTTTTATTTGAAGTGATTAACCCAGCTGCGCATTTTATATCATTTCTAACCTAGTCCTGTTTTTTTAACGCTAAGAAATGTTTTACTTTAATTTCCTTTTGATTTTCAATTTCAATTTTATGCTGCAGTTTTGCTTAAAATATTATAAGTCTCCTTGCTTGTTGAAGTAAGAGTAAAATTGGCATATAAAAATTCGAGAATCACAGCAAGGTTAAAAATTAGATAAAGTATTGTAGATAATAAAAATAAAAGTAAATAATAGTAAGTAATAGAAGATATTTGAAATCTGCAAAATATGAGATACTTAAAAGAAATGTTTAGATAACAAGTGAATATTATTAAAAAATGTCAACTTTTATAGATATTGTCAACATATTATATAAATAAAAATGAAGAAATTATTCTAACAAAAATATACCAGATGAGGCTTTTGAAGCATCAACATATGACTATTCTTTTTATTTCAAATGTAAAGGATTTCCAAATAAAGCATAACATTCAGAATAATATACATTCTTTTAAGAATATAGGAAAGTAACCGAAATATTGCTGGTCATTCATAAACGTTTCGCCCATAAGTTGTAAGTCGGTTCATGTCGGAGTCAATGTAAATTATAACCACAAAAGTTCAGATAGCTATGCGTAAAAGTGGCATCTTTACACTTTATTAATATTTCGCCAGCCAGAAATAACGACGCGGTTAAAGAATTTAACCGACTACACTGTGTCACCTGTGGTACTCAAAGTGTACGTTGGAGGATGAAAATAACGAATGCATTATAAACGGTACCCCATTCGAACTACGATTATCGATCGATACATGTACATTATTATACATGTGTTCTATCGATCGTTCGAGTAATAAATCAAAGTCAAATATGTGCCGTTTCTAACATAACAACATAAGATAAAATTCTACCGAGTAAACTGTCAGACGTAAATATATTCGATATTTGATTTTGATTATCTGCGATTAGAGTTCGAATTTGATTCGATTAATCAGATTTTCATACATAGCACAATCGATTTCTTAAATATCGAAAGATTTCGATGTCGATACAAAAGATTTTGATTACATAGTTGTATCATCGAATTTTGATTTATCCAAGTTCCGAGCTTAAGATCCTTAAGTCATTGAGTATGAGATTACATAGACATGATACCACGCATAATGGAAACGTCACTTTTACGTGTCAATAGCTTGACGCGAGTACAGTTCTCCTACCAGTATAATGTCACAGCTGAACTATCAATCCGTACATGTATATATATTAGTCTCATTTATCCCTGCCTAATCCGTTATATACACATACAATGCCAGATTTTTAATCCCATACGTTTTGTTTTATTATGTCTATCCAACATATGTTACACGCATAATATACAAACATTAAACATTCATTGAGTACATCAGTCTACAAAAACATGAACATTATTTATATTTATCCAAAAAACTTCCACAAATGCCGTTATGCAGATCATTTCTTATTAATCAAAGTTTGTCAACCGTATTAGTTAATTTGAGGTTATGTTATGTTAAATTCTCGTCATTGCGGTTATGACAGTGAATCGTTCGATTGAAAAGGAATTAACTGATGAAAATCAGGGAGAGATCATGCTTTTATAGTGACAAATGGAATGCTAGGAGAAAATTGTTGACGCTACCAGGCAATATTCTAACTTGTATGGGATCGGTATTTGAAATTGACAAGACGATTGATCGAATATTGCGGCGAATACGTCGAATTACGGGGGCAGACAAATACAGAGGCCATATCACGGCGGATGCCATCGGTAAACTCGAAAATCCAACTCGATAAATATTAAACGAGCCGAGACGCTTGATGGCTGCTAGCGACTAGCTTCCATCAGTTATTCGCCAGCCATCCGACAGCCGTGCGAAATGAAATTGAATCGAGGAGCCACATTCGAGTCGCTTGAACACTTCGAATCTGATTACGTAATATTTCAAATCAATTTCGATAGATTGGGGGGGGGGGGGTTTTTTCAAAA
>NT_176636.1:1087578-1188862 GCF_000188095.3 Bombus impatiens | reverse complement strand
TCGATAGATTGGGGGGGGGGGGGTGTTTTTCCAAAATGGAAACTGAATTCAAGTAACACTTGTCTTTGGTTACTTTAAATATATTCGGCACTTTATCTATGTATTAGATGAGTTATTATGATAACTGCATAATTCTACTAATTAAGTAATTTAGGAGTTTAATGTGAAAAATTTGTAACAAGATATAAGATTTTAATTGAAGAATAAAGATAGATAATTTCATACAGATTTGGATAAGTCATATTCGAGATAAATTTGAATAACCTGCTTGAAAATATCATTAAAAAAACAGTGCAGTAATTATGGAAGTATAATGTTTGAACTTAACACGTTCTCAAAATCCGAAAATTATTTAACAAATCAAATGGAAAAATTAGTAGATTCTACCGTGAGATTTAAATGATGAATATTACTTCGATCGAGAGAATTACTTCTTCGAAAAGATGAAGTCACCCAAGAGGGCACACACGATCGTCACAGTGACCTGAATTTCGGGCAAGATGAGGGAAAAGGGAGAAAATCAATTGACTGAACATTTTATCAAATCCTAATTTTATCAAATTACGCTCTCTACGATGAAATATTCAAATTGAACACTACTGTAAATCACTAAAAGTGACTAACGAGTCACATTCCCACTATAAGAAAAAGACTTTTAAAATCAATTATGAATCTAATTATAACCTCCTAAGAACCACCTTTACCACAGTTTTCCAATTACATGAACTTTCGAAAGGAATTTTTAATTTCTAAGTTACAGGAACAACTAATTAAAAAGATTGTCAATTTTCTTCTAATAAAATCATTACAACATAACCTAATTTATCCTTACCAAATGACACTAGCCACCGATAAAGAACGCTCACAGTTCAAATTCCTCTTTCGAGGTAATACAGTAATAGCAAATGGAAATAGAGATTCATCCTTGCAAGAGAGAGAGAGAGAGAGAGAGAGAGAGAGAGAGAGAGAAAGAGAGATAAGAAGGAAAAACAAAGAGCATCTAGAATCTAGACTGGCAGAGTAAAAACGTCCTGTCGAATCATCTTCGTACGCGAAAAAAGCTCAGCAGCAAGAGCTGGCAATGCCTGTCGATATTTAACGAATTATCCCAGGTGCGGGTAAATATAAATCTACTCCAGGTCGGATCGTATGTATTATGCATGAGCTGCAATGTAGCTGTCCCCCTACAGAGGCCGGATAACCTAACCCGTCGAGAGAGCCGGCGAGTGTTCAATATATCCTAGCCTATCGATCTCGTCGACCGAGCGCGAAAAGACGCGAGAAACGGGATAGTGGATAAGTAATTAATATTCTCCGGATAGAGATAACGAGCGATACCGTAGAGAAGGCCAACACTGGCCAATTCCGATACACGCGTGCCTGCACTCGAGTTGTGGCCTAAAGAGGACCAACGGGTGGACTAGTGACACAATGAGAGATAGAAATACAATATGTTTAGGGAATTTTCTGGGAACTTTTGTTTGATATTATCTTGTTTCTCACGTAATTGGTTTTGCGGCCATTATTTATAAGAAATTGAATACTAGGAATTTAAGAAATGCATTATTTATTATTAGATACTATTATTTTAGGAAATATATAAATTATTCAATGTGTATATATAAAATTTCCAGTGTTACATAGACTACCTTAATTTAGTTTAATAGATATTAATATAGTAAGTGGTCCAAAATTTCTATTTACATTCATTTACATAAAAATATGAATTTGAATAAAAATCCGCAGTCCAGTTATAATATCATCATACAATACGAAGAAGATAGAATAAATTTTCTAGATTTTATTTACGTTTCGATTTATTAATTTCGATATTAGATTTCAGTTTCGTTACATTTTAATTATATACCTGGATTAGATACCTGGGTTGGTTTTGAGTTGCGATTATTGAGTAAAATCTTTGTCAAAATTTAATTTTTCCAACGAATGAAAGATCCCTCTGACTACAGTCAATGAACAAAATCAGGATAAATGTAATAATAACTTTATATCAAACGTAGACGCAAATAAATGTAGAAAACCAGGATAAATATACGAATAATAATTTCGTAATAATTTTATACGTTATTTAGTCAAACAGAATTTGTAGATTCAAAACATTAATTTGAACGTATAAAATCATATAATTATTGGAAATCTCATTTTTTCCATTTATGAAATAGCTAATCCAGAACCTGCTAATCAAACAATTAATTTTTTCCAAAACGAACGGTGTAATTGCGTTTGATGACGTCTAAGGTTGCTTAACAGTTACAACACAATGTATCGCAGTGAGTAGACCGATCGGTGGCAATTGTGTCTGCAACAATGGCAGATGTCAAATTGTCGGATGATCTTCGTTGAACGCGGAACGTAAGCTACTTTTGTGAAGACACGCCGATACATTATGCATTCTTGAGCGTGCAAGTTTACGCGAGATGCTTCCGAGAGGTTTGCATTACAAAAATACCTTGGACGAATGCTTGGAACTATCGATAACTCGCTACGAAAGTCTAAACTGTCCACACTGTTTGTAATGCGGCTTTTTTCTTTGATCAGAAAATGAATCAGAATTCTCCATATTTGACTTATACAATTTTCAAATGTTACTTTTTACTATTATGCTTGTAACTTTTAAGTTAAAGACTCTCGTTGTAAAGAATAAATAAAATAGAAATTTTCCAGCATGATTTTACTTCAACTATAATAAACCGTCTTTTATCGTAAACATTTTTCTATCCTCTTATTTGAAGCTCATTTAGTTTCTATACGAAATTATTTCATATACGTAAATTACTATCGCCGTTATGAGACCTATCTGTTACGATTATATTGGTAACGTTTGAAACCAGTCTGAAAATACATAGAGGAATTACAAGATATTCAGTACAAGCACATATGTATTTCGCGGAGAAAAATTGATCCCGCTCAATATTCAACGGGACCATATTTAACACTTATCGTGTACTTAAGATGGCTATTCATATGTATTATAATTCTCTACTAAATATACGATTGCAGTCAGGATCTTGTATCTCCTGATCTATCTATATATATTTTCAGGTTGGTTTCAAATTTTATCCAATGTAACCATAGCAATTCTGTCTAATTACAGTTCTAATGTGATTTTAAATTACTTTATATAACACTCAGAATATGAACATAAAAGCTTCTCATGGTAATGATACAAATTCTTTCGTGGGTCAGTGTACATATTATATGAGCCGTCCATAAGCCGAAATGACAAAGTTCAATTTTTGAAACTTTTAAAATTGTAGTGCCAAGCCACTTGATTGATGCTTATCTTATATAGTCTCGCCAATTTTCTCTACTTTTTGTTTTGTATAAATAAACGGCTTATAATATTATAATACACCAACCGATAGTGCTAAATTGTACAGTTTCCACTGCTTTTATTTTCGAAGTATGTATTTTATTACAAATCTGTTATTTCATTCATATTCACTTTCATTCATACGTGTCTTATAATGTAAAGTGCTAAATAAAGTCAAATATTTTAGAATTTTTCAATAGGTGTAACGAATACTTGTACTCGGTGTCCTAATATTTATGGCCAGTATGTACAGTGAATATAAATTTAAATACATATTTAAATCGAAAATCGTGCGATAGCAGCGCCATATGTTTAGTGTTCATTTTTTCAAATTATTCCTCCTAACCTCCTTCCTATTCCTAACAAGAGAAGAATATGTAATGCATATGAATAGTTAAAGAGAGAGATAATTTTGTGGAGGAAACCACACATGCACACGTAACACAAAGACAGGGCATGGAGAGCGTTTCCATTTCATTGATTGCTCGCGTCGCGACTCGATGGGACGGAACGTGTATCGGGTAAACGTCAGCGTGGCAAGTTGCGCGGCCGGAATAATCGGCCCGCTGAAACGTAGTTAATCATAATGCCGATTATTTCGCGGATAGTTGCAGGAACCGGCGTCTATTTCCGTTTCACCGTCCGTCTCGTTTCTGTCATTCCCGATACGATTCTATTTGCGAGTGATCGACCGGGTCACACGGTTAAGCGTCGTTCATCCGATAATGAAGATGGACTTCTCGAGATTTTCCTGTAGAATTTAATATCAGATTGAACGCGGTGCACGTACCGCGCAAGATCGAATCGAATCGAGTTCTCCGAAACATTGGAACGGTCCCTTTATTATCGATCGAGGCGCCTCTCATCAAATATGAAATTTGGAAGATGATAAATAGCATGTTCTCGGTTATAAAATAATATACTGAGGTCACGACATTTTAGTTTTCTAATTTGTCTTCTGGAATAATATTAGTAAATTGATAAGTTATAAGCAGAGGGCGGATTTTTATGCACTTTTATATTTTTATAAATATAACTAAGGAAATGGAACTTAAATAGAGATTCGTTTCACCTGTTAAATATTATAATAAATATTCTACTTGGAATGTTTTCTGCACCTGAAAATTTCCTATAAATGCACAAATTCCCCATATTAGGCAATGTTTAGTTATAAGATATAGGTTATAGTTTTCCTCTTACGATTTTATAACTTCCCATCAAACAGAATAATCAAATAACCTATAATCTCAAAAATAATTAATTTTATTTGTTATTAATTAAACTCACGTAAACTTTATTATCATAATAAACTTTACTAATTAAACTTATTACTGCTATTTAAGGTTGTTCATTAATATCCGTAATTTGTAACTCAAGACTTGGGAAAGTTCAGCAATGATATTAGTTGAATTGTACATGAAGATTTTGGCATACAAAATGAGGGGATGAAATAAAATATATGTGGATAGAAGAAACATTTGATATTATTAAAGATCCTATCATGTAATTAAAACATTTTCTTGGCATAAGCTAAATTAGGATAAGCCCTGACTGCACATTCCTCGCTGATGTTTATTTATAGGTTATGTAAGTGGGCAGTAAGTCGTTTTAACAGCGTACTGAGTCGTGCATGGTCCAGCATAGCGGCTGTTCGTGCACAGGGATAAATTCACGGATGGTTACTATTGGGGTCCTTAATAATGAAAGGGTTAACACGTTCCCTGTCGCGTGTGTCGCGTACGTTGAATTTACCATTGAGATCGGATGTTTCCTCTGCTAAATACGGTACGCCATATTTTACGAAATTTCAGATGAGTATTCCACATACCTATAATCATTGTTTCATAGCAAATAATATATGGTGTATAATTTTATTCACTGATAAATTTCATTCTTACAGATTATATAAATATTATTAAAATTTCGCGTCATGGAGCAAGTTGATGGTTTTAATAATAAATTATTGGATCGTGAATCTCTATGCAACTATAGAAAATTGAAAGATGATATGGACAAATATATAAAATTATAAAATATTCAAAATATAATTATCGTAATATTTAGCGGATACAACAAACTTCTGCTCAGGTTCTATTCTTTTTAATTATGTCTAGGGAAATGTGAGTTTACATAAATACCAGTGAATGGATTATTATTTTTACAATATATCAGGAAAACTATTATTTTAATAACGATAGGATTTAAGAATCTTCGACGATCACAGGTATCGATATATTTTTTAGTAAGAAAATCACGCGATTGAAATTCAAGGTGGGTGCTGGAAAGATTCGTTCGCTTTGTTTTTCGTTTCTTCAACTATTTCCATCTGCATGTTAAACGTGCAACAGAAAAACACATTTAATCGAACCCATTATGTAAATCAGCTTTATTAGTTTGACTTCATTTCGCTTATATGACATGCTATTTATTTATCTATTTATTTCTTTACGTACGAAAAGGATTTTCTATATATGTGTGTGTGTGTGTGTGTGTATGCGAACAGGATATCATAATAATAATAATAATAATGATTGCCAAGGAGGAGAAAGCCTTTACATAAAAGTTCATCAATTCTGAAACAGCTATAGTTTACGTTAACGAGATTCGAGATTATTATAATTATAAAGTGATGCTTTTTATAGATAATTATTTAATACTTTGAGAAATAATTTGTATTTTACTCGCGAGAATACTAAGTACGGAATTAAATAATTCGCTACTGAGAAAACAATAATGCTCATTTCCATACTAACATTTTCCACTTCCTAGAAGTTCTTATAAAATAATTCTACAATTAAGCGTCTACGATAATCAAGTATGGCTTGTCAGAGTACATAATTTTATTACACGCGCTGTTATACATGGTATTTCAAAATTGTACAATTCTACTAATTATTTCCTGATTCTACTGATTCTACTAATTCGCGAACTAACTGTAGCACAGCTTTCAGTAAGAATTACTTTAATAAAGATCGACCATATCTCTCGATAAAGATTACGAACAACGGAACTCGTCATTTTCCTGCGAATTGCAAATATGAAAGAAAATAGCGCGATAACGCAAACTAAGTCCGCTATAAACTACAACTTTCAATAAAAATAACTTTAATAAAAATTGAATCGCTCTCGAAGAACGATTAGTAAACCGCGGATTTTTATTGTCTGAAATTTAAAAATCCGTTAAGAATATAAAAATCTAAAAATTGTTAAATCATCGAAATACAAATGATACGCAAACATATATAAAATAACCGCGACATAATATTTTTTATAATATTTAACCAGCAAAATAATTTTGCCACCTAATTATCGTTCTTTAAATTCTATCGAAGAATTTATATTATTATATTTCTATTACAGAAAAGATACGAATTAGCAGAAATATCAGCAACCTAATGGTTAGAATTGTCATCGAGAGATACGAAGGAAAAATCGCACGATCCCATAGGATGCAACGGGGTTCGATCGAGTCGCATAGCCGTTGAAAAAGCGTGCTCCGGAGAAAGCGGGGAAAAAGCGAGGAAAAAGGGAACGGTTAACTAGACGCGGATACCTTAGAGCACTGTGTAAAAGGGATGTCGGCCCTCGTGATCTCCTTTTGCTCGACGGTGCGAAGGAAAAACAATACCTACACGTAACAAATACCTTTGGAGAGCCCCGATCAATAGCAATATCGGGACACACTGTACCGTGGTACCCTATGCTCTTGGATATGTACGAATATCGCATTATGACTTTCCATCGTCTATACTTTTCTCAACAATCGTAATATTCTGTTGGAATTTTTTCAGCGTCGTTGAGTCGATTAAATTTGCCGAGTTTCAGATTCGTCGTAAGTTGCTTCGTGTTTAACGAAGATCAGAAATTATGTCGAGCCTAGTCCTATCTAGGTAAGTTGTAGGGGAGTTAGCACTTTATGTTGCTTTAGATAAGTGCGTCATACGAGAGGAATTTCTTAGTCGGTTCCGTGTGAGGAATTTTTTCTGGTGGAATCGGTGCATCACGTAGATCGTTGAAATTTCTCGTTAAACACCAACCAAATAATAAAGCTTGGAAAGAAGAAAAATATGGAAAAGAAGAGAGTTGGGAAATATTTTGAACTTTTCTAAATTTTACCTAGTCGGAGTTTCATACTTTCAGGGAACCGGACATTAACTAAACGATAAAACTTGGCAAGGAAACGTGAACGAAAATTCCAAAATATTCTCCATCGATATTCTTTTCAATATTCAGTCTAAATTGTACAGCAGGAAATTCATATTTTTAGAAAAGAACCACACGCTACGACTATAAACGGAGAATACAGCTTTAAAAATGTTAGAAAATTTAAAGAAATCCCTTTACGGATTTCTGTAACCTTCGCTCCTCCGACATTCGAACAATCGGAATTTCACATCGCGAAGAGATCTTCGACCCTTCCAAGATTCAGCCGAGTTTCCTACAATCGAATTATTCGTATTACCGAAAGACCTAAATACTAAATTAAAATTTCAACTTCGAATAGCAAAGCTTCGACAGTGTTAAAAATTGCCAAAAAGGCTTCCAACGAAAGGCTTCTAACCTACGAAACCATCATATTTCGTTTTAACAAGCGGACAATAGTTGCCACTCCAGCTATTTCGGAAACAACCGATCGCACGAACTCGTGAGATCTCGTTAATCGTCACGAGACGTCAGCAGACGTCGGACGAACAGCTAGCTTCCCGTATAAGGAGGAAAGGCTGGTTTTAAAGGATGGAGAATGAAAATACCAGGTGGCCACCAAACCATCTCTCGGCTCTAGAGCGAAACTAGCGAGTCGAAAAGGCGATCGTAACGGCTGTCCTGTCCCTCAGACGCACGGCATTCGTGGTCCAGGCGGCGTCTGTTGCCGTACCGGATATCCGCTCATCCTGCCACCACCGTAGAAACATCTTGGCTTCCGACGACGCTGGAAAATCTCTCTGCAGCCCGTTCGCTTATAAAATACGAACACGTGTCCTGCTGTGTTCGAATATATAGGCCTTTCGATAAGTGTTCTCGACTCGGTTTCTATTACGCCTCGATAAATCAATTTAGGCTTGGTTTCAGTGTTTTCGATTCGAGGAGGCATGATATAACTTGAAATATTGCCGATTGCATCTCTAATCGTTTAACGCGTGTGTATAAGGGCATAGATTTAGCGATGTTTAGTTTAGCTGATTATTTTCAGTCGTTGATTTCTTATGGATCAGACAGTTAGGATGTTTATACGTGCTTTAATAAATTGTTATCGTGCGAATAATTTATTTAGTATCTGTCAGTGGAGCTCGGTGACATGGGCGACGATTCTGAATTTTAACGAATAGAAAAAAATCTATAATAGGACGTAAATTGAATGTATAATAGAAACAAGATGAAAGTGTTATATCTTTCCATCTTAGATATAAATAATTCGTTAAAATTCCGCCTGGAATCCTCGAGCTTCTTCCTATTTTAGAATACGTAAATGAATTTCTCTCTGGCATCGACCACAAGAAGTTAGTCAATCACAATTATAAAATGAGAATCGAAGCTTTACGAACATGATAGAAACGTCGTCACTCTTATTTGTCTAAGAAATATCTATATATAATGGTAGGAAATGGTAATATTTTTCAGAAAACTGGAGGGAATAATAATTATTCCGTTGAAAAGATAAAGAACGATAGTAATAATTATACCCCTAAGGAGGTCAAGAATAATAACAATTATTCCTCTAAGATTATATAAAATAACATCGAGTAGAAATCCATTCGCTATCTTTTACGTTGCATTAATTACCAATTCGCTTTAAATTTATATACTTTCTTCTCACTCGTCAATTTTAAATTAAAATAAGAACGTAGAAGTTTAGAAAGTAATTTCCTATCATTTGAATAAATTACAATCTATGGAAAAGTAAAGTCGAAAAAAATAGATGATAAAATCTAAAAAAAAAAAAGAAAAAAAAGAAAAAAGCAAACCAACTTGATTTCTATGTTATTATTATTTATTTATTTATCGCAGCGAGGCTCAAAGTCCAGTGGAATCGTTCTGAATTAATTTCTATGTCTAATAGCAGGAAAAGACAAACGTGAAAAGATAAAGAAAAACCACAACGAAGTAAAAAGCAAATATAATAAAAAAAAAAAATAACGAAAACAAATATTCAACCAAGCAACGACAAGTTGCCTGCGTCGATTAAAAGGACGAAAGGAACTACATTCCCAACATACTTCTACGAATGGCAAAAAAGCTCCGTAGAACGAGTTTCGGCGCGTTCATCTTTTGAAACGGGACGAAATCCGTGGCAGAGGCACCAAGAGCTGCCATTTAACCGTGGCACGTGTGATCTGCGCACTTGGCACGCGACCAAAAGCGAGAGAATAAGACCAAACTCCGGAGATGACGTCACCAGGTGACTAGTATCGCGAAGACCGGACGAAATCTCCGAGAGCGAAACCATCCGATCATTCCCGTTTCGCAGTGTGTTCACAGTGTGAACTATCGCCAGGCACACGCTTTCATCGACGACGAGGGGGAGCAACAGGTTCCACTCTCTCTCTGTTTTTACGGTTCCACCGAGAAAACCAAGCCCTTTCGACTCGCGACGAAAGCTTTGTCTCTTAGCGATTTGCTCGATCGAAACGATTAGAGTGCGCTTGCTTCCCCGGGGGGATCGAAGAGTGTTTTCGATGCTTAATAACGATTGCACGATGCTTTTCTCTGTACGAATTGTTATTGTTTGCAGATTTACTATTTGGAGCTCGTTGTTTCTAGGAAATTTTTTTTTGATCACTCTTTAAAAGTTTGATATCGCTTTTACGTTGCTGTCTGAAAAGCTCTAACAGTTCTGATGGTTCGAGGTGGTTTTCATCGGATACATTCTACATTTATCTCGATGCACTTCGGCCATCATTTGGAATCGATAGAGCAAATAAGTGGATAAGTGGAAGCGCCTCTCTTTTATGGTGTTTTTAGCGAAGAATCGAATAAATCAAAATGTGTTTTGTCCTTACACGTATGAGAATTCTTGCGTGCTCATAATTCGCCGATAGTTGAGCTTCAACGTTCTCAGGCTCTTCTCGTACATGTCGGTTGGAAGTTATACTACAGAAATATTTTTTCTATCGATCTGAGGCCACCATACCGTAGATTTGATTTTTTGGTATATAAATATCAACTGGTTCGAGCGTTTTTACTATTTATACGTTTTAGTAATCAAACGTTTCGGTACACGAATATCCTACTATTGGGATGTTTCGCTATCTAAACATTCCACTATTTCTATATTTTATTTGCCATATGTGCACGATGCGTAAAATTCTCCATTTCAACTTTACTTAAAATCTTGTTAAAACATTGCAAGTAATTCTTCCTGTTTGCAAAATATCGTCTGATCAAACAAAGAAATTAGCTAAATAGTAGGATCCTTGAAGAAGGTTCCTTACTTATAAATCCGACTATCCGACTTCTATCATGCTAAAGTATACATTTTGTCCACTTGTTACCGGATTGGCTGACGAGGCTATTTTTCTATTCGAAATCTCAAATGAATTTGTCGACTGTCCACAGCTCCTTAGCCTTATCAACCTCCATGCATCATCCTATCCTCCAGTCTAAGTCTCATTCCTTCTATCCTCTGTTCTTCTCCTCCAGATTTCACCATACAGACGCCCTATATGCCAATTCTTGACGCAATTATTCCAACTTTTTTTCCACCTCAACCAGCAACCTCAGAAAGAAGGTTTCTGTAACTTTAGCTAATCCGAGCGATGCACTAACGCAGTTTTAACACTTTGAGCACCGAGTATGCTCAGACAAGAATATAGCCTGAATTCCTGCGTATCTTTCGAGCGATTCAAAAGATACAAAAAGGTCGCTCAGCAAGGTCATTCTGATTTACATTTCGATCCGATATACATCTATTGAATTATAAAGCCAATTCTTGACGCAATTATTCCAACTTTTTTTCCACCTCAACCAGCAACCTCAGAAAGAAGGTTTCTGTAACTTTAGCTAATCCGAGCGATGCACTAACGCAGTTTTAACACTTTGAGCACCGAGTATGCTCAGACAAGAATATAGCCTGAATTCCTGCGTATCTTTCGAGCGATTCAAAAGATACAAAAAGGTCGCTCAGCAAGGTCATTCTGATTTACATTTCGATCCGATATACATCTACTGAATCATAAGGGTTGTTGGTAACTGATGGTACAAGCAGAAATAAAAATTTTTATTTTATATTTTCGACTTCTTTTTTCACGTAGAATCACTCCCTTTCCGCATGTACCACCAGTTACCAACCACCCTGTATAAATTTATATGAAATAAATTCAATTATATAGGTGGCATTTTGCTCCACAACTTTTCTCCATCTTTCACGCAACTCGAATATTCCATGCTTGTGAACCTCTCAGGTTTCTCGGCGAGAAACTTTTCGACGTGATTTTTTATGACGACCAGATTCCTTAGAAATCGGAACGAACTTTCCGAGCGACCAATATCATATCTAATACTTTTTTTTTTACTGCTTTAACAGTAGTTAACATTTGTACGGGATACGAAGTACGTAAGACGCGAATTCGCTTCTGCAGTCTGCAAAGTAAATTAATTCAGCGTACTCGTACGCTTGTTCGTCTTATTGTCTCGCAGAGACTACGCGATACTTATCTTCCCCTTACTTTGTAACCACCTTCTCGCAGAAACAGATCTTATCCCGTTTAATTAATAAATTAAATGAAATTACATGAAAACGTGAGCAAGATCGCAATAGAGGAACTTTAGTATCAAGAATTAAAGAAGTTCTACCTTATTTCATTCTAAAATTAAAGATACCTTCTCGTTTCTCCATTCCTTCCCATGGCGAGGGGTTTCATTCTGCAGCCTTTTACCTATCTTAGAGATGCATGGAATTGGCTCGACTTCGTAGTTATAGCTTTAGCGTGAGTAGTTAAAAACTTATTTTTTAACTAAAAAAAAAAAAAAAAAAAAAAAAAAAAAAAAAGAAAAAAAAAAAGACAAGAAAAGATATGAAAACGGCGAGGTTTCTACTATTTTGAAAATCTCTGTCGAATCGAAACAGAGACACAGACACCTAGTGTTCCTTTCCCCGAAGAAAGTTTCTCTGTGCCAAGTGCGTCTTTAAAAAGGGGTGAAACCCGTCGATCATTATAACACAGTTTCAAGGTGGTCGAGTGACGAGCTACAAATTGATCCTCATTCACCCTTCTCTGCTCGTGTATGCGAGGGAAAAAGCGCGCGAGCACACCAAGCAAAGTTACCCTGAAATAACTCTTGCAGATTATGCGAGGTGAAAGAAGATAAAACGCGTATAAAGAGGCTAGTGAAAGTGCGAACTAATTTAACGTGTAAACTACTCTTGGCCTTTACAACGTTAATCTTCGCCAAAGAAATCCAATCGATCTTTTATTCTTCTCTCTCCTATTTTCTTTCTTTTTTTTTTCTTTTTTAATTCCTTTACGATTCCCGATAAAGAATGGTCATCCGGAGATATATTACTCAGAATTTCTTACGTTTAGCTTCTACAATTCTTTGGTTCAATTATTTATTCGATTATTTAATCACATAGAGGACGAAACAATTAGAATACGTGCATTTACAAAGACGAGCATAGACACTTGCAGGCAGAGAGGAAAATTAGAGCAAAGTATAAACGACAGAGCATAATTATACGGTAAATTAAAGATAAAGATAACGTGTCTCGTAGATCGCTCGCTCGAATGATGCATCATTGGTGAAGAAGAGATCTATGGGGACTGAAAAACTATTAGCTATAAAGCAAATATGATTTAGAATAATTTAGAATATAAACGAGACATTGAAACGGTAACGGGCTCCTTTAACGATTCGAGTGGCGCAATAATTTTTTAACGTTATTTTTTATTCGAAAATTTATCGCGAAATTAATAATTGGTACGTACTTTTTATCATATTCGCAACATGTAGAACTTACGATTTAAAATGTAAAATAAAATAATAACTTTTAAAGGTGATTTAACGATTCTCTAATCGATATTCGTGCATACTGATTCCTAATTTTCCATAGGTGTCCTAATAATATTTACGTATGGGGGTGCATGTGTGTGGAATTTCGAGGATTGAAAAATGAATTAGCTAAGACGACGAGAACGATGGATCCATGGTATAGCTTGGTTAGATATAGCGAGCCGATCACAATGATGCGAACGTGAACGAGGAGTAGGTATTCGTCGTTGTTACGTTCGATTTGGACGATGATCAAGGTGACGAGCAAAGGGCAGAAGAACGAATGTGACGTTCCATCTGCGTGTTATTCGCCGATCTACATTTACATACTAGGTGTTTCGCAGCAAATAAATCATCCAATTCGAAGAAAAAATTTCCCCTGCCTCAGCCTGTATATCTTAATTTTAAGTATTTATATTCTGTGGGAATTTATTCCTTCGTTATCCTATAATTTATTATTACGTAATACATTTATTATCCCGTCTGTATGCTTTCATATTCTTCGAAGAGATATTTTGATGAATTTTACATGGTACATTCGAATAGAGTCTAAGGAATATTTCGATATTTCGATAAAGCACTATACACGTCGTGGATCTTTTCGATAGGATCTGCAGGAAACAAAGAACCAAGACTCTTTAGGTCGGATATTATTTGATACGTTATTTTAATGAAAATTTCTACTCTGCCCCTTAAATATATCAAATACGTGAAAATAATCGAACAATTCGGAATGAAATTTTACCATCTTAAAAGTAACTTCGACCTTTCCAAATTTCTCTCCTTCCAGATATCGCAGATATACATTTATACGCAATTATCCTAAGCAGAAAGACTTTTAAGAATAGAAGCTGGTATTTGCCAATTAATCTGAATTCATTGAAAAATTCCAAATATAACTTGAAACGCGATTATTCCATGCAAAAGCATTTTTTAAAGATAGGAATCCTCCAAGTTGCAGAAATATTAGCCGCTCGAAATTAATCCACGTTCTTCTAAATATTCCAGTTGTAATTTTCAAGTCGACTATCCCGTGTCCAAAAACGTCAAAAATTCCAAATATAACTTGAAACGCGATTATTCCATGCAAAAGCATTTTTTAAAGATAGGAATCGTCCAAGTTGCAGAAATATTAGCCGCTCGAAATTAATTCACGTTCTTCTAAATATTCCAGTTGTAATTTTCAACTCGACTATCCCGTGTCCAAAAACGCTTTCGATGATAGAAATGCGAAAAGTTGGTCTGAAATTTTTACCAACACACCCTGTATATAAAACGTTTGGCGAGTCGAATCGAATATTTCTCAATGGAAAATCTTCTCGGATAGCGTTGCGAGAAGAGAATTTGATTGCTTAACATCGGAGAAAAAGAAATTCGTTCTTCGAATCGAACAACTCACATGTTTCAGAGTGTTTATTTAAATTGTTCGAGAAAATGTTCGTAAAAACACGCAGACCGGCGTCCGGCAGACGCCACGAAACTTTTGCCAAGGGTTAATGAACAAGATATGTTGGCCGACGATTTCAAAATGTTATATTACGACTACGGCCAGATGCGATTGTCAAAATTGTGCTGGCAACGCGTCACAACCGAAGACTACAGGGTTTGTCTGACTAACATGCGCCTTGGTGACACATTAACTTTTAATATGGCCGACTAGTATAAGGGTCTTCTACTGTAATCTATTTTCTGCATGAAATTCACTCTATTACGTTTGCAATATTTATTTGAAATTAATTGATCGATATTTAAACATCACTATAGAATATATCAGCCGCAACGCGTCACAACCGAAGACTACAGGGTTTGTCTGACTAACATGCGCCTTGGTGACACATTAACTTTTAATATGGCCGACTAGTATAAGGGTCTTCTACTGTAATCTATTTTCTGCATGAAATTCACTCTATTACGTTTGCAATATTTATTTGAAATTAATTGATCGATATTTAAACGTCACTGTAGAATATATCAGCCCATTGTCGTATTCTGTCGGAGTATTAACAAAGATCAACTAGGATTGCAGACGATATACTCTTCTGTATAATTTTCTGCAATTTTCTGCATGAAATTCACTCTATTACGTTTGCAATATTTATTTGAAATTAATTGATCGATATTTAAACGTCACTATAGAATATATCAGCCTATTGTGGTATTCTGTCGGAGTATTAAAAAAGATCAACTAGGATTGCAGACGATATACTCTTTAAATGAAAAATAATATTTCTTAATAATATTATTTATATTTCGTATCTATATTTATAATACCTAAGAACAATTTCTTATACCGATATATTTTATGTAATAGCTTCTCTTATTTCGGATACCGTAGAATACTATATATATATCGTGGAACAATAATTTTTTGATAATTTACAGTGGCGATAAATAATTTAGAACGAGCGAATATTACGTCGCGAACTTTACGTAGCACGATCGAAGGAAATTGTTACGATGTTCTGGATTGGAAATTTCATTGAACTGAATAAAATGCTGACGAAGAAAAGGGATAAGAATGATCGAGGTGAATATTTTCTTGGCTTGGAAGGACCAGATCAACATCCAAGCTTCGAAGCAGAGGAATGTAATATTGTTGCATTAAACGAGAAGACGTAGGTACGATATAATCGATCGTATCGCGTTATTGTGTGACAGCGTAAAAGAATAAGATGTATAGCGTGGCACGAATATTCTTTTCCATAAGATATTCGCTCGAGTATTTTGACTACGATACATTCCAGTTGCTTTACGAGTTTTATAAAAATGTTGTAAATACGTTCGAGCTTTTACGGCTGAGAGATAATTGTTGAAATTTATTCGGCGTAGAACCGAGACACTCCTCTTTATTTATTCGTGCTTCTTCATAAAACATGAACGTTATTCGTTAAAAACCTAATGTCACTTACGTCCATAGATAAAGCAAAGAATTTACGATACGATAAATTTTCTTCATCCACGCTTTCACGAGAATCGCCTCTTACTTTGCCAGTACCTACAGCCAAAAATGTATTACGCGCTTCGTTCAATTAAATTTTCTATCGCTCGTTCCAAACGTTCGTTCGACTTTCTATCAACTTTGAATTACAATGAAATTCGAGAATTTCAAAAGTAATTATTCGAATAATATGTCGAATAAGAAATCTAGAATTTCACCCGCGCAATTTCCAAAGCCATTCAGTTTCACTTTTTATCGTTCATTCGTCGAAAATTCGCTGACGTACTAAGAATTCATCGTTCCTTCAACCACCTTACGAAGTCATAAACATAAACGTACGTGCACTCGCCAAATCCCTGGCGAGCGATTGAAATTCGATAATAATTTCAATTCAACGCTAAATCCGAAACCTAGAAAACCTTCGATGTCGACCAACGAAACAAAATTCTGTTACAAATAGAATTTTAGATCCCGCGAGGATCTTAGAAAATGGTGGGAACTTACGTCGAAACCTCTGCGACAACCATGACGAACCATGATCTCGCAACCACCGATGATCGTTCCACCCTTTAATCCACGTGGATTCTGCGCACGAATTTGTCCGTAATCACCATAATCGCGCCGGAACGTCCGAATATTTCACGATGTCGATAAAATTCACGAAGCAATCGAAACAACGTGGAGCGAACGTCCGTACGACGAAGCAAAACAAATGTAGAATCGAACGATACACGCACACACACGCGATGACAATGGTGGAATGGAAGAAAATCGGCAAGCAATGTTGAAGATGGTTCGACGGACGTCGTTTGAGAACGACTTATACAGGAAAGTAAGGAAAATGTCGTTGACGAATGATACGCGTCTGCCTGAGACCTGCACGTGAGAGCAAAACAGCTTTGAGGACTGTACGATACACGCACGATCACTGGCAGAGATGTATACCACTGGACCCAAGGAAGTGGCGAAACAACGTGGAAGATCGACGTCGGCGAACGCCACTGGAAAAGAAAGGGGAATAGGTCGACGTGTACAGACGACGAAGAGAACACGTTTCCTTGATCCTGCTCGGCGTGCAACTGGTCCCGCGTGTACGGCGGAAGATCGGGCATTTAGTGGTGAACCGAGACCAGTAACGGGAAGAGAAAGAACCGAACGAAAACGTAGATCCGACAAGCGTGAAGAGACAGAGAGAGAAGAGGAATAGAAGATGCCGGTGTGGCGTGGTGTATTAACAAACCGCGTGAAAAGATCCCAAAAATAATTTCGGCGTGAAGAAATAAATCCGGGTGAGGCGGTCGCGAGGGTGCCTAAAAGAAGGTTCGCCACCGGGTGCCTTCTGGGAATGAAACCGGCATACTATGCTCGAGTTATAAGAAGAGCGGTGTAGCGATCGCATCGGCTAGTCGCTAAAGAGTTTTGCCGCCGCGAAGAACGGGAACCAACTCGACAGAACAGAAATATATTACTCTAGAAACCTATCAGACGTTTTTGGAACACTTACGAGTTGCTATGGATACGCAGCAGCTTGATGGCGAAAAGCGGAGGAGAGAGGTTAGAAGACTGTCAGGCATAATTCCGACACTTAGCAATCGCTGCAGTCGCATGGGAACGCGATGAGGAAGAATGGAGAAAGATTGGATAATCTAGAGAGGCTGCTACGAGTATTCTGAAACACCTACGGAAGCGACGGTGAAGAAAGACAGAGTGGACCGAAGGAAGAGTAACGTTCGATGTAGAGACCTGTAGGAAATGTTTGCAGCGCTGACGAATCTCTATAGCTGCAGAGAATCGTGACAAAGAATGGAAGAACGTATAAGAGAACTATAAGACATATTTGGAATAGCTATGGATACGTAAGAGTTTGATGACGAATAACGGAGAAATGGGCCAAAGGAAGAGTAACGTATAGTTTAGAGTTGCAACAGAAACATTCGTAACACCTACGAATCTTTATGATTGCACAAGATCGTATCGAAGAACGAAAGAACGAATCGAGGGAAGAAGAGTGGATAACCTAGAAAATAATCAGAGACGTTTGCAACATCTAAATTGTATCTATGGATACGCAGACGTTTGATGACAAAGAACGAACCGAGAGAACAGTTTAGGGATCAGCTACACATATTCGATACATCTACAAATCTCCATGAGCGCAGAGGAAAGATCTATCTCAAACGTTTGAAAAACGGATACGCAGAACCTCAAGGACGAAGAACTAAAATGTGAACGAAGGGGATGTTGCAATCGGGCATCTACCAATCTCCATACTTAGAAAGAATCGCAATGACAAAAGATAGGAAACCAAGTGGAGAACGTATAACCTGAAAACCTACGAAAAATATCTGAAACACCTACGTAGGAATCTCTACGAATGCACGGAATCCTGACAAAGAACGGGCAGAAGAAATCAAAGGAAGAATAGCGTATAACGTAGAAAAGAGGCAAAAATATTTGAAAGACCTACGAGTACCCACGGAAGCACAGAAGCTGGATGACGAAGTACAAACAAAGGGAATAGAGACCAATCGGACATATTTGGAACACCTAGGAACCTCTAAGAGTGCGCAGGATCGCGAAGACGAAGAATGGAAGAAAGAACGGCGAGAAGAAGGAGAAAGGATGGTGTCTAGAGACCCATCGGACATATTTGGAACACCTACGAATGTTTCTATGAACGCACAGGGTGGATTCTCAAACACTGGATACTGGTTTGCAGTAGTCGTTG
This sequence comes from Bombus impatiens, assembly GCF_000188095.3. Classification (NCBI taxonomy): domain Eukaryota; kingdom Metazoa; phylum Arthropoda; class Insecta; order Hymenoptera; family Apidae; genus Bombus; species Bombus impatiens. The sequence goes on along the minus strand of NT_176636.1, from coordinate 1,169,878 downwards.
TTGTTGTTGTTGTTCTAGTTTGTTGTTTGTATAGAGAATAGTCGACGTGAGAGAGAAGAGATAGTGATGAAGAGACCGAATATGCCGATGTGGCAAGGCTCGAGACGCAACGGCCACAAGGCAAAGGCAAGGCAAGCAAGCAAGGCACAAGCAGGCAGGACTTACCTCTGCTGTTTTTAGAACTCCACTCCCAGAACTGCGCGGGTCGAGCCGAGCCAAAACCAAAATACCACCGATATAGCTTTTCTGCGATGGTCTTTGTGTGCGCGACCAACCAGCTCTTTCCTTAGGACGTCCAACCGGCTTGCACCGGAGTCGAACGAACCAACCTTACCCTGACACGAGTCTACGACCACGAACATGGATGATGATGACGATGATCGAGACGACCAAGACGAGAGTTCAGACATTTCGATGGTGCATATAATAGTTTGAAGAATTGAATAATTCTGTTATTCGGTTGTTCGATGAAAGAAACGTTATCGAACCAAGTATCGGAATGTTGGAGGATGTCGAGGGTGGTTCTGTTCAAAACGACGACCAAGAATAGAAAAGTTTCGAAGGTGCATCGAGAGAAACTGTAGTCGTATTGGAATAATTTTTGTTGCTTTGGAATGTTGGAGGATGTTCAAGAATGTCGAAGGTGATTTTAGAACAAACAAAAAAAAAAAAAAAAAAAAGAAAAAGAAAAAATAATAAGAGAAAAAAAAGAAGGAGAAACGAATGGACTTTCGTATTACGGGATTCTTGTAGGTGATATTGGTATGAGACAGTGATTTGTGAAAGGGTTATGATAACTGTAATTGATGGAGAAATTGGCAAATTGGTTTCTTATATTGAAAGATGTTGAAGGTGGTTTTGCCAAAATGGATTCTCCTTTTATGAAATATCTATAGGGGTAGTTAAACCTGGTACGAGATAGTGATTTGTGAAGGGTTATTACGATTGTAATTGAGGCAGGAATTGGCAAGTTGAGTTTAAATAATGGAATAATTTGGGTATTTAATTTTTGGTTTGAAGAGGTTTCATGAAATATTCTTGGCGTGTATTGACAGTGATTAACGTCGTGAATGACGAATTCTGGTTTTTGAAAGAATTTCCAAGTAGCTTGTCGTTAAAGTTTCATTGAATGCTAATTTTGGAAAAATGCTGAGATTTTTAGAAAATTGTTTTGAATGGTTGTGTGTGAATAGTGCGCCACAAAGTCTTTATCGAAGCTGCAAGGGACTTTCTGCTTCGAAGAAGTATCTCTTTTTCTTTTGATAACCCAGTGACACCAGATAAACTAATTTCTTTGATTCACCATTTATTATATATTTGTACATAGAATATTATTTTTAAATATGAAATACTATCATTGTTTATGTCTGTTAGCGTACTCGCTTCGTTTATATTGCCGATTGTATTACGATTTACGAGCGAAATTTTCATATATACTTTCACGTATTTTTCTTCGATATTATTTAAGTTCAATTTTTTCTCTTATTATGAAAAAATAAGCCACGAGTTACCTTTCTATTGCATGTAGGAGCCAAGATCCAGGGTCGGTGTTGCATTCACGACGGCGGTCCTGAAACACAGAAAAGAAGACATTCTTGATTTTTGAAAATTATAAAATTCAAACAAAAGTATCCAAGTTGATATTTATTTTATCTTTTATAAAAAAAAAAGAAAGAGATCATAGCAATGACAATATTAAAGATATAGTTTATCACGAGCCACGTGAAAATGTTCGTCCGTCGGAAAGAAACGCTCTTGAGGACTCAAGTTTCTAAACCTTCAATTTTCTGAACACTCCGACTAATACAACTCATTACACATGTACATAACACGTATCACCTTACATATCACTTTCGATTATCAGTATATAATTATCATTTTATACTACTGCAGTTATTTGTTTACAGAAAAGAGACAAGAAATTGTACATGATTCGCCGAATAAGTAAATTAAATTTAATTAAAAGTATTTATTATCTACTCTTTCACGAACTGCCAGGGATTTACAATTACGAATAATGAAATAACAATATAGAAAGACACACATGTGAAATTAGTTCCAATATTGACTTCTATTGATCGAACTTTTGACACTCCTCGCGCGAGATAATTCGAATTGGAAAACGCAATAAAACATTACTCCAAACCAGCCCAAACCTAAAACAAACTTAATCTACACTGAACTCCTATTGAAAAAAGGCCGATTAAGATCATCGAATAATTGGAATCCAAGAATTACAAACGAAAACCAAAAGATTGCAAATCAAACAATAGCAAACCAACCGAAACCAGTTGAAACCAAACCCAATCTCACCTCGATTAAACCTGAAAAACCTTATTATTCTCAAAATAAAAAAAAAACTAATCCTAACCAACCAAATAATTGAAATTCGAAAATGAACCAAGATAGGAATATCCTTATGGACTTATTTTATTCAAACCAGCTCGATATAAATCGAGCAGAGAGATGGCAAACGAACGACACGACGTAATGTAATTCCTATCCATGCCTGTTCCTTCCAACTAAAAACCGATTTTCTTCCATCGGTTTGGCTCGAAGCATAGGTTTGTGAAATTCTCGACGATCGAAATCCGCGGCAGCTTGTCGTAACGTCCAAGTTTCCATAATTACTCGAGGGCAATTGGATCAGCGAAGCACCAGTCACGCTGGAAGATTCGAATGAATTCTTTATGCCATCTTCTCCGTTCACCGTATTCACCTTTAATCGGGTTAACGGAGCATGGAAGCTTCTCCAAAATAGCGGTCGTTATTAATTTAAGCCACTCTTAATACGGTTCCATACTGCCTGCCACCACGAAAATCGTTATCGTTCGTTCTGCCTTGCTTCGATCGGAATGGATCGCCATTTGAAAGATGGCAGAGTTCGAAAGTTCACACTATTGTTCATTTATTTTTTAACAGGTTATTGGATACAGTATTTGGGTTGTCATATCGAAGTTATATGAATGTCGTTTAGGAGATGGCACTGTTTGAGCGTTTATAGAGAATTTCATTTCAAGTATATGAATATCTATCAAGAGATTTTTGAATGGAATAGAATAATTTTTGTGCAGGCATACACGAAGGGGAGAAACTTGGAATTTCCATTCTTCGGGCGATTATTATCTTCTAGAAATATCTCAATGGATAAAGTGATTATTGCGCAGAAAGAAAAAGAGAGGTAGGAAATTTCCATTTTTTAGAGAATTATTGTACAGAATATTTGGGATCAAATATCTTTCTAGAAATTTCTTTACAGAAGATAATGATTTTTATGTAGCAACATAAGGATAGTTTTTTTTTACGATATATTAAAAAATAGGAAAGGGTATCAGGAAAGTTATATAATTTCGAAGGTTATGTAACAAATTGCCCAATTTTCAGTTACCAATCGTACCACTACCGATCGCTCAATATTTTTTTAAACCGTCTTCCACTTCCTCTTCAACGTCCACCATTATTACAGCAGAACACATACGTCAGAGAAGTGTCAGCTCAAAAAGCGAGCCAAATCTTGAAGACCAACTGATTCATTGATGAGATCATGCAACTAAAACCAGCACGGTCGTGCCAAAATACCCGGAAATTTTCTCTTTTCTTACTTGCAAAAATCATATATAATATATTATTATATTACTTATGTGGTGATCGAATCGTCGGAATATATCTCCGTTCTACTGTAACAGTTAAGGGTTAATCGCAGGATGGTGACAATAACTTCTGTCTTCTTAGAAGAATTGCAAAGCTTTAGATGACGAAAGTTTCAGGTCGTCGGATGAAAACTTCGTTTTCGAGGGATTCTGATGTTTTTGGTTCCCGAATTCACAAGTACAAATTTTACATCGCCAGATCTAAGGAAATTAATTTGTATATTTAGAAATCCGAAAATCGGAGTTTAAAGTTTTACAGAAAACTGAAGTTTTAAAACAATTAACATTAAATTCACGATAAATATTTGGAAAAAAAATAATATCGGCGATAACTGGCGTCTGTAACAGAATTTTACATCAGTTAATTAACTTCAGAAAAGCTAACATCATAATTCATTAATTCCAAATATGAAATTTACATATTGAAAACCTATTAGAATAATTAATCCTGGTAAACCTTATAAAAAAACTAAAATTTCATAATTGAAGACAGCGTTAACGTTAATTTAAAGGAACTTGAAATTGTTAAATCAGAAGAATTGAACAAACAGTGAACACAGTTGGCGATGAAACGAAGTTTCCAGGGTGAAACAAAGGCGACAATAATTTTTGCCTTCGCCGAAGCCGCCGACTAGGAAAGAGGAAGGCATAAAACGACATTGCTCCGGATCGGCACGTGCCACTCGATAAATCTGTCGGCAGCTGACGGCACAGCCGGCTGCAGCCTCCCGCCTGCACTTGCGCTTTCTCCCTTCTTTCTCCCCTGTGTCTTAACGTTTCTTCCGCCCCCTCCTCAACCTTCTTGCAATCCCTTCGCTCTTACGTGAACTCCTCGCGACCCTTCTTCGCGGCCACGCCAAGCGTTACATGTATCTTCGTGACTGAATGCTAGGATCACATCTTCGAAGCATTACATTATGATTGGATGCGTATTTTTATTTACGCAGAAGTGCAAGAACTCACAGAATTCGCATAATATACAAAAGTATATAAAATACGCGAAGTTTATCAGCTATTATAATATGAAATTTCTGCCACTCTAATTATAATAGATTTGTCCATTTATTAAATGAATATTTGAATTAAAACATTCGCTGTTAATTAGAATATAGCGAATCGCCATTGAAATTGCATCTTTGTCCGTGAAAAACGTCTTTATTTTAAGTAACAATGTTTCCTCTTCGATACTATTTTGTTTGCCTTTCACAAATGCACATAACCTATACTGTAAAAATTGCGTCAGCGTTGGTTAGCGTTATTACTTGGACAATGGAATTGACGCATAGAATGCGTCAATAGCAGCGAATGTTAATTAGTGCTCCTGGAACCGAATTTTGTTGTGCTATGTTCTCTCTCTTTTCGTTAATTATTTATTACAGAAACATGCTTCCTCTAAAGTTTTCACGAGAAAGTATAATGTACTAAATGAATTTATTTCATTAGAAGTCATAGAATTTGCAAATTAGAACCTTCATAAATATGATGTAATACATATCGATAATTAAAGAAAAATACATCGATAATGTGTTACTAAATTTTAAATTGTACGTAGCCGTATTACAATAAATGATCCTAACCTTCACCCACAGTATTATTCGTATGATGAACCTCTTTTGCTATTAATTTTTTCCAAATGCGACTGCGATTGTCTTTATGTTAACAAGGTTCCCACAATAAAAAGGATAAAATATATGATAGAATACATAACAAAGATCTCAAAATATATTGAGATAATGGCAAATTCAATATACACAATGTGATTCGCGGGAGTGCCAACATGCGACTACCGAAGTTCCACTTCCCTCTTCAATTAGATCTATTCACCTTAAGGTGGTGTCGCTACAAGCGACCGCAACACTCAAAGCAAACTTTTCCTAAATTACTAAATTCCTAGAACTTATAAATTACACGTATGTGTCTAACAAGAATAAGAGGAAATATATTTCGATCTTTTCAAATTACTTTCTTTACGATTCTTAAACCTTCCATAGTACCTTGAAATATTTCTAGAATTAATAAATTATTATCTTCGTACTAATTAATATTTTCTAACAATTTTTATACAAAATATAGTTAATAATAGAGGAAAGGCTTAAGATTTACTTCATCAAATTCTATACTCTCTTTCGTCTATTTTTTTCTAGTTATTAATTATCTTATATTAAAGTGGTTTATATAAAAATTATTATATAAAAAACTTAAATATTCATTCTGAATCACTTTAAAGCAATTCTGTGTATTTTGCAGCAAGTATAATAAAGGAAAACTACGTGTCTAGAACTTCATTGACGTGTAAGAAACAAACATATCAAATTTCAAGATACGTTTCACGATTACGTAAGAGAAGATTCACGAGGAAAACAGGAAACGAATTTTCTAACTGAACCATTACGTTCTACTTTACGACAAATAATTGTAGATTCGTTTCTAGGCCCACGTTCTAAACGATCCAGGAGGGCCTGCATCCCCAAGAGAACGTGTGCACACGTGTATAATCCACGCTACAGCTTAGCACGGACGACGATGCTTGAGTGAAGGGCTTCTATTCTTCTACACACGCATTCATTCGTGCCTGGATTACTCCGCTTGAAGCTAAACATGGTAACATAGTGGAATTTGGACGAATTTCAAACAAAGATACGAATTTTGCTTATTACATCATCAAATTATTAATTACAACTTGTTTCTTTCTTCAATTTTTACATTCTTTTCGAGAGAATTTATCTAAATTTCAAATTCGATCGAATGTAAGTTTAAGAGGTTGCAAATTCCCATTTGTTATAATTTACTATCGTTATGCTATCTGTTCCAATTCGAAATCGTTTCCTACTTTTCATACTTTTTACCGGAATTTATCTAGATTCTGATTTAGATAATTAAAATGGAACATAAAAAATGTATATGGTTACCTTTTTTTTGAAAATGTTACGTATAATTGATGTCCCGAAGAGGTTATGTTTAATTAAAGGTATAATTATGATTTTACGATTCAGAATATTTAATATCTCGTATATGAGGTCGTCTCTCGATTTTACCAGTCAGTATAAAGAATTTAAACATATTAACTTTTCTCTGTATTCCTCATTGTACTGTTACACTTTAACCCTTGACATTTTCTTAACTCTAACAATTTCTTTGCACAACGAAAGACTTACGTTTAAGATCCCACGCGCTCCACATAACCTCAACCCTATCTTACAACAACTGCCTATGAAAACTTTCTACCGGCAAATACCAGAAGTTAAAAGTCGAACTATATGAAATATTTTTTCTAATCTTTTTTCTTACTCAAAGAAAGTGATTTACGTCGAGGTTCAAAGTATAACGATTGGTAGTTCAAAATACTAGTTAAAGATTATTTTATATGAACCGTGATTATCTAATTTAAATTGCCCGAACTTTATCAAACATAGCTGACATCAGTAGAAACGTAATAATCAGCACAAGACGTAAAAGCTATAGAGATCTTTCGGTACGCAAAGTTCACAATGAATCTTCGAAACTTAAACTTTATCAAAATGTTATCTTTGGAAGCCAAACTGATCAACTCTACTTGTTACCAATTTCACAATTTCATTACATAAATATACGATTAATATTGAATTTTCCAAAAACAAATTACTTACTTGCGTGCTTTCATTTATTACAAGAAAATGACGTGAATAATAAGAAATTTCAAGATTTTCAAAATAATGTTTTCAACATTATCACCTTTTTCTGCTTTTCGATTTATGGAGTTAATGAATATGTGACTTCTGAAATATTGCCTCGTATGATCATTACTTAGCTACTAATGACTAGCACCAATACAAATCTAACAATCGATACTAAGTGTAATAATTATGCAAATTTGTTCATACATAAAGGTCGGAATAAGTCTTGGAAACGTTTAAAAAAGTCATCCTCGGGAATCATCCCCGTGAGCGAGGCCGCAACTGCGCGTTAGCAACAGATGGAAAGAGCCGTGGTGCCGCGTGTCGCATATTACGTATCGCTCATAAAACGGCCAGTTATACGCGTACACACGGTACACGCTTCATCGATCAGCGTTACTTGCGTCATTGCAAGCCTGTCGTATACCTATAGCCAACGCAGTTTCTTTCTTCCCTTCGATCCACCGCGAAATTAATACGAAAACTAATTAATTAAAAAGAAAAGAAGGAATAAAAACCTAAAAGAAGAAAAAGACTTTATCATTTATTCTTATTCTTCTATTTCTTATTATTATTATTAGTAGTAGTATTATTATTATTGCGTTAGGTTTTCGTTCGTTACGAGCTTAGGTAACAAGCGGATTACAAATATAAGCAAAAGAATGGAAAAAGAAGCTTTCTTACAATTTTACCCCCATTAACAATAGAATAACGATTTTCTTTGTTGCGCCGATACGCATATCGATTATGACCCCTACAATTTCCAGTTTCAACTGGAAACGAAGACTTTTAAGCCACCCAGTAGTACAAATCGAGGGGAGGATCGTCGACTAGGAATCGTTCGCGGGCTAGAACGAACCCACGAGCCACGAGAGATGTTGGCGCGAGTGCAACGCGCCATATTCTTTGTCCTATGACACGACGATGTTAAAGCTCCGTGGCTAAAATTAAACGCAGCCGCCAGGGCTGAGTCTAAGACCGAGGCTGAGCAGGAGCAGCCGCCAGAAACCAGAGCACGTGCTTCAACTAAGTGACGTGTGCCTTCCTCCCCCTCCCCGCCGCGCCACGTTTTCCGTTCACGTTCCCTTTACCCCCTTCACTCGTTCCCTCCCATTCTCACCCCCTCTCTCTCTCTCTCTCTCTCTCTCTCTCTCTCTCTCTCTCTCTCTCTCTCTCTCTCTCTCTCTCTCTCTCTCTCTCTCTCTCTCTCTCTCTCTCTCTCTCTCTCTCTCTCTCTCTCTCTCTCTCTCTCTCTCTCTCTCTCTCTCTCTCTCTCTCTCTCTCTCTCTCTCTCTCTCTCTCTCTCTCTCTCTCTCTCTCTCTCTCTCTCTCTCTCTCTCTCTCTCTCTCTCTCTCTCTCTCTCTCTCTCTCTCTCTCTCTCTCTCTCTCTCTCTCTCTCTCTCTCTCTCTCTCTCTCTCTCTCTCTCTCTCTCTCTCTCTCTCTCTCTCTCTCTCTCTCTCTCTCTCTCTCTCTCTCTCTCTCTCTCTCTCTCTCTCTCTCTCTCTCTCTCTCTCTCTCTCTCTCTCTCTCTCTCTCTCTCTCTCTCTCTCTCTCTCTCTCTCTCTCTCTCTCTCTCTCTCTCTCTCTCTCTCTCTCTCTCTCTCTCTCTCTCTCTCTCTCTCTCTCTCTCTCTCTCTCTCTCTCTCTCTCTCTCTCTCTCTCTCTCTCTCTCTCTCTCTCTCTCTCTCTCTCTCTCTCTCTCTCTCTCTCTCTCTCTCTCTCTCTCTCTCTCTCTCTCTCTCTCTCTCTCTCTCTCTCTCTCTCTCTCTCTCTCTCTCTCTCTCTCTCTCTCTCTCTCTCTCTCTCTCTCTCTCTCTCTCTCTCCCTCTCCCTCTCTCTCGCTCACTCTCTTTCGTTTTCGAGAAAAATCGAGTTTGAAACTTGTCAAGCGTACTTGAACTTGGCTAATTATCGACTGGGTTTGAGTAAATATAATCAGCAGCAGGCTTTCCTACGTGCGAAAATAAGAGAAAAATGTGGAATCAAATTGTATCGTACGACGCTTTGTCTGCGAGGCAAATACATTAGGAAATTCATTACACGCTTGTACTAGGCCAACTCTTCATCGAACTCTGTTTTCTTCGAAACAGAGCTTCACGCGTAAACGTTTTATTCCACGTATATTCCTCCTGTATCGTGTATGAAGATTCGCAAGCACAGGTGAATAAAAACACGTAGATAGGTTCGAAGACGTTGGAGCTGCGATTGGCCAAACAGAGAAGCGAATAAAAGCAGGCAATTATTTATATGACGTTTGGTATGCAAGATATAACGAAGAGGAATTTTTGGTGGAACGTGTACGCGAGTTAGTGATACGGTTGGCTTCAGGGGCAGATCGGTTGCAATCTGACCAGCTTCGAGATTGTTAAAGCTTAATCTGTTGGGCGTTTAGGACTATATTGCTTTGGCTGAGGTTTGGAAATTTGTGGCCATTGTAGCGCATCTCGAGAGTAACCTCTTTGCGAGGATCGATAACGAAATTTCCGTGGATAATAGCAATCAATAATGAGGAAATTATGTGAAACTAGTTGAAGTTAGAGTAAATGATAGAATCGATATATACGTGAACGTTAGAATTATGGCCGATTTCGAAGGCGATATTAAAATCAATAATTACATCTATGCAAATAATTAAACTAGTATTATACTATAATTGATAATATAATTAATATCGATATCAAAATCGATAATTGAGCTGATAAGTGAATCAATGCTATTTTATAATCAATGCTCGAATCGATATCAATTTGAATGTGGATATTAGCGTCGATAATGGAAACGATTTTCATTAAAATCGAAATATATGTAATGGAAGTTGGTCTAATTGCTGTTATATCGACCAAACGATCGATCAATATCTCGCGTGCGAGTAAACCGAACTGAGGGAGCTGATACAAACATCCTGCACCTCACACGTGGCCTCAACCGACTGTAGGACACGTGTTCCTCTCTCCTACAGAGACATTTCCCCATAAAATCAGCCTTTCGATAACCTATGAACGTCCTAATAGAAATTTGATCTCACTCCGTTTAAGATTCTCTATTCCATCAACAGCACGACCAACATTCCATTTCTTTACATAGGGATTAATAGTTTCAATTTCATTCACCAAACATTTCTTTTAGAATATCTTCGACTATTAAATTGAAACTAAACCTAGAAAATTGGATGAAGATTTACATCATAAGAAATTTCAACCATTGATTCTGTTATAATTTCCATTATGTTCGCACCAATTACTTGTTTCAGATACCCTTTTACTTTATTATCCAATCCCTTAACTTGCTAATCCTCAGCCCTAGAAAGTACAATTCTGAAAATCTCAGTGACAGTACACGAGATTAAAATGTTTCCTCTTCTCTGAAAGACATAATGTTCTATGAGAGAATCTAATCCTCCGAAATACTACCACTTTTCGTCATTTAATCATTTAGTAATTTACCAAGAGTGTCATGCGAGTATATCGAGAAGAGAAAAGAAAAGCAAACAAAAGATCGAATTGAAATGAAAATCAGACGATCTTGATACAAATAATCAGGAAAAAATTTTTTATTTTAATGAGAATGGTAGCGGATAACGTGGCGGGAGGGCAGTGCAAGGAGTCGTAGCCTGCACGTAGGGCCACACGTCGTCGGTTATAGGACCCCATGGTTCGCCATGGCCAACGCGACGCGACCAGACACATATTAGAACGATCTGAGTCTCGGTATGTTCTCTAGTGTGTACAGAAACGAAACTAAAATGTTCACACGTGTGAAAAATAACGAAAAAGAATCAACCGTTATGTAGCGAAATTCTTAAAATTCGTCAAATTTTATGCAGTAAAATATATACCATGTTTTTGTTTATTTGATTTTCTCGAGCTATCGCCACAAGTTTTATTAGCTCTTTCGCACTTTCTTCGCCAGATACGCAATTGGTGTTTAACGAAGCCATGCCGGCTAGCAAGGTCACATCTATCTAACGAGGTACGTCTAATAATTGATACAACGATTGCTAACAAGTACGGAACTGTGAAACCGGTCGAGTAAACAACAGAGAATGTCGAAGGAAACGTATCCAGATAGGTGGATAAATTGTTTTGTATTGAGTATTGAGAGTATTGAGATAATCAATTACGATTCAACTGTAGCGTGAAATGTTTGTCTTAGTCGTTTCAATAAAACGATCAGATTGTTAAGGAATGATTTATTATAGTATTAGTATAATATAGTATTCTAATTCTAATAAAAAAGACACTTATCCCATATCCCAATATAGAACTGATTTTAATAAAAACAAATCTCTATTCTATTTTATTCTAAATAATAAACCTAATTTTGGAGAAAGGTAACCCAGGATCTTTAGAAACCCAACTTCCAAATTTGTATCCCTCAATTCTTCTAAAAACTATAAACCTAACTCTAATATAAATTAGAAAACTCAGATTCTCCATTCCATATTCTCCGAAAAACCTAACGATCTTTTGACCAAACGTAAGTCCAAGTCCAAGGACCGAAGCTACGATCACGGAAGAAGAAGAACAGAAAGAAATGACTAAAACGGGAGAAAATCTTCCAAAAGCTTCTATAACTGATCCAATCTCATTTCATTCTCAATCCCAGCCAGCTAAGCTAGTCGATATGATTCTAGCAAAAAATGTGGCAGATCGAAGGAACTATAAAGCTATCGTGAAAGTACAGAGCCATCCGCAGAGATTCTTCTGCAACTCTGTGTGTCCCTGTTTGAGGCGCGCGCAAACTGGAGCTTGAAACGCGATACTCGACGCGCGAGACGATACGCGGGCCGATTCTACTCGAAGCGAAGCAGAATGAACGCCGAGGGCCGGCGAAAAGAGAGGGAAAACGAGGTGGCGTGAAGGAAGAGGGTCGGGAAAAGAGGAAAACAAGAAGAGGGAGGCTCGTGAGTTGAGTGAACGCACACTCGAGCCGCGTGTACGCGGGAAGGGAGAGGAAAACCAACATACACGTACATACATAAACACATATAAAGAGAGCGAGGAGAATCTCGCATGAACTACGTTTATTCCAAACGTAGACTCTCTCAGTATTCTTCTTCTTTTTCTTCTTCTTCTTCTTCTTCATTTTACTCTTATTCATATTTTTCTTCTTTTAAAGGCTTCGTTCAGGGAAATGGTTTCGTACGAAAGAATTTTCTTAAGAAGCTTCTGTCTGAACCCTTTGTGTTTCACTTTACTGCTATTCGGTATTTTTATTTTAATCGACTTATATTTCATATTCTATAAAATAGCTTCAAAGGCTTTGGCTGCAATTTTATACTTTTATAAAACTTTGTTACATATCGACGCACATTTTATAATTAATTGATATTTTTCTATTTTTTGAAGTTTTTATAGTAACTAGATTGCACGTGTTTATGCAATTCGTATTTTCATGCGAACAATGAAAAACGTAGGACGTAGGCAGGCAGATAGTTTTACTTACTGAATGGAATAACAACAGAGTATTGTGTTTACTTTTACTAAATTGTGCTATATTATACCAGAAATTTCCGTATAATTACTAGACTGAGGATGTTTACGTATTTATAAAAAATTCAGATGTACAAAAATATCTAAAATAATATATAAAAAGAACATTAGCTACAGCATTTTCATCTGGAAATAATTATTTATATTATGGTATTTAATTTGGATTGAATTAATTTCTGTTTAAGTTTCATTTATTTCATTATATCTTAAAAACTATGAATTTGTAAATGTATGAGATGTACTTGTAGATGAATGATTATAATATAATAATTATGTTTGCATGTACAGCTTCATTATTTTATATATATAAATAAATATATATATACATATATGTAATTTTTATTCGCTTACTAATTTTAAAAGCAAAGAATAGGTTTAATATGCTAAAAGTGAAAAAAAATGGAACAAAATACAGCGTCGAGTCAAGCAAAGAAGCAAGAAATGTTTAAGCTTTTCGCGATTCGATACGGATTTCATTTTGCCAGGCAGGTGAGAACTAATTAATTTGCAGAGAATAAAGGATAATTTAGCGGCGAAAGATTCGAGATAATTATGAGAACTACTTTTCACGTATAATGTGATGTAATAAATAGTATTATGGAAATTAGGTAATTAAATCATAATAAGTAGTATAAATTGGAAAGAATCTAAAGGTTGATGAATAGAAGGAGGAAGTTTTTTCTAATGTTTGATGTCAATGGTTTTTTTATGTAAAAAAGTGCATATCCTTTTTTTAACGATATTATATCACTTTTTGTAGAAATGATTCATGAAAATCGTTGGAACTAATCGATGGTTAAATTAATTATATACCGTTTAATGTCAGTTTATATCATTTTATAAAATTTAAAGATTTGTTTTACTTTTTCATTTAGAATAATATTAATTTTTCTTTCATCGAAGGGCGCAAAGAAAATGAAAAGAAGTCTGATAAAAATGGTATTTCTTTTCTAAAACCACTACCTACGTTCGAATATTTATCATACCACTTAAACGACATATCGTGACTCTTCTACAAATATTCGTATCAATATGAACAGTGAATGGAATAGACGAAAAGCTGTCGCACCACCTACACTTCTTTGAAATATTCTATTCGAGAACTCAAAATGATCATCTACACAAAATACCTTTTATCCATGCCACGATAATAAAATTTGGAGAAAGAACGAAGATCCTACTTATGTATATAAAACAAGGCTCCACTTCTGTCCTGATATCCTTCCCATATTTAATAATACGATTATTTATCCATGGAATCTATTAGTCAAATATATTCAATAATTGATCAGCCACACTATATTATTGATCTATGGAGAAAGGCAGTATTACCTATTTATTGATAACTCTTTTGCCCTTTGGAGTTTGAAGGACTTACATTCTTATATCTAGATTTCTCTGTTCGATTGATGAATATTCGATTGATTAATATTACCAACATTACATATAAAGATATATGTAAATGAAAGAAAACCATTGTGCAGTTGTTAATATTTTGGGTCTTGGTTTAATGTGAAAAGATAATGCAATAGGATATATTGCTAGAAAATATTAAGAGCATATTTATTATCTAGTAAGTTATGGAAGTTTATGCTAATATAAATTGGCTTTTTAACATTAAAACTACCAGAGTACTTGAAATGGCCAATCTGCAATTCTTCATAGAAATTCTACAAGTTTACAGCCTAGCAAACTATGAACGTACGTACGAATTATCAGAGTAGTTAATAAAACAACACATTTGTAATTTGTCATAGAAATTTTGTAGATTCGTAAAGGCGCGTTTCCAAGATTTCAGCGAGCTTTTACAAACTTTAACAATTACTGCCTTCTTCTCTAGTCAGCTCATTTCCTTTCAATTTTTCCACGTCCAATAACCAAGAAAATGAAGAAGAAGAGGAAGAAGAAGTATAAGTAGGAAAAGAGATAGAAGAAGAGACAGAAGAAGGAGGAGGTGGAGGAGAAGGAGAAGAAGAAGAAGAAGAAGAAGCAAGAGAGGAACCAGAAGAACAAGAAGGAGGAAGACGCTCCTGAAGCAAGATGTCCCCGTGGAACTCTCCCCTGGTTCTTTCCTCGAACTTACCATGGATTCTCCCTTCCTCTCCCTTTCTACGCGTGTGCACGCGTCAAACGCACACAGTAACCGGCACGCAACACATACATGCGAAACGTGTGTAGAGAGGGGGACAGCGGCGCGCGTGTATTACTCGAACTAGCAGAGGAAGAGAAGAGAGGAGAAACGAGCTGGCAGATGTTGGGCGCGTGCGGCGTCGAACCTTTTAAGGCGCGATCACTGGACGCCCGGCGTCGCAACGGCCCTCCCCGCGTCGCTTTCGCCCCCACCAAAGTCCACGGCTCTCCTCATTCCGTCTCTCTTCCTCCTTCGCTACACTCTCCACTTCGGACACCTTGAGAACAGACAAACCACGCGCGCCACACCAGCCTCCGCGAAACTTCATCTACCTCTTCTACTTGCCTTCCTACCGCCTTCCTCGACGCTACAATCCTCTCCTTCCGTCGCGTACCACACCGCACGGATAGAGGCAGTTGAGCCTTTCCACTGTAATTTGCTTCGAGCCTCTTCTGCTCGTTTTTCTGCCTCCGCTTTGCGCTCGGATCGGTGGATTCGTGGTTAGGCTGTTGGTCCGATTGTGAGAGCGTTTGGAGAGGTGGAACAGGGTCTGGGGATGGGAGAGGTTTCACGAGGATTAAGGTGAGATTATGTATATGGGTGATGGATTTTAGGGGAAACGGGGGATTTAGTTTTCGCTGTGGGAGTTTCCTAGGGAAATTTTTCTAAGGGTAAAGATTTGGTACAGTTTGTTGGAGATAGATAAATTTTTTAACGAACGGAAGAAGATATTTTGTCAATTTTATACGTTAGTGTCTTTAGACGTAACGTTGGGTTTAAGGGAAACAGAAAATTTGGATTTCGTTGTGGCAACTTTTCAGGAAAATTTTTGAATGAGGCTTCGAAATTATTGTTAGAGTTGAAACTAGTTCTTGGAAAAAAAGAAGAAAGATCAGAAAACTGTTTTGGGAAAAGGGAAGAAAGAGTGAGAGCTGTATCGTGGAATATGTTGCAATATAGTTACCAAATTTCGTATACTCGTTTGGTTCAATCTGAATTTACAGATAAAACATAGTCTTTAGAAGAAATTTAAGGTACAATTTTAAGTATGGCTAGAACTGACTTAAAACTCAAGTTTCGCTAAATAGAAGATTTTTGGTTGAACACAAGTAGCTAACATACTGCAAGAAAAATGAGGATAACATTTAATGAACACGTCTCTTCGAAACCACATTCCAAACAACCTAATGACGCCCGAATACCTTAGATAACATTAGCACCAGTGTTACAAGCTACTGGTTCCTAGTCATTCAAAACGCTCAAACCCTTTATACACAGCTATGTTAAGTCTATACACCCACGAAAGCAACATTTCAAGTATAATACAGTCTGCCCACGAAAATCACATTCCACGTATAATAGTTCGCGCACAAAAGAAACATTCGAAATATAATAGCTCGCTAACGAACAAACATTCCAAGCATGTACACTACACTGACAATTGTTAAAGAATCTCTATTGTGGACATTTCTATTTCATCTCAACGAAATTATCATTGGCGAAAAAAGTCTTGTAGGCTTAATAGATATTGTAGCGAAATAATCTTACAGACTTTATATCTGTCGATTATCTGTCTTTATATCTAACGATATCGTGACGAAAATCGATTTCGACGCAGTCATTAATAAAGAAATTTACAGACATAAAGATACAAAAATCAAAATGCCACCGAAAACGCGTAAATGCGAACTTTCTTTAGCTTGGGAATTTGTACGTTCTCTATTCGTAAATATCTCTCTAGATGTTAGTTCCTTAAGGAGCATCTCACTTGCACAGTCGTTCCTTGCCAAGTCGCGTTATACGAGGACGATAACAATTATTTAATCACAGGGACTTTGTCGGTATTGCCTGGTAAACAAGTAAAAAGAAAAAGAAGATAAAAAAATATAGGTAATCAGGGATGGAAAGAAAGAAGGACGGAGGCGTTGCACGTGGCCGATAGGACCACGTGGGCTTTCAGCCGACGTCACCGGCCGAACCGACATCCCATCGCGTATTGATTGAGAGTGGCCATGGTCGTTTCCATGACGACGTTTCTTTTACCTGTACAGTTCATACACATACCTACATCTACACAGCTATACATACACAAATATACACGTATGTATATGATACACCTTGCCAGGTACGCAGAAGCAGCTACCTATCTATCTACTACGTAGGTAGCAATCTTAGGGGAACGTAGGTGTACGTAGGTGCGCATGGTACCTGCGCCAGGGACTGTAAGTTCTCTTTCCCAACCCTCCTCTATCTGCCTACGTTCTGCTCCTTCCCCTTTGCTCCACACCCTCCCCTTGTCATCTTTCTTTTCGAACCCTATCAAGCTGTCCTATCTGCACGGTGTATCGAGTGAATCGGATCGGATCCTCGATAGAAATCTCTGGAGCGTGCACGTTACCGTACCACGCGTGCAAAATTTATAATCGACCCCTCCGATACCGCGCCGTGACGCGTACGTACCCTCGCCCCGAACCACCCCCAGAGGCGACACACCCCCTCTGGTACCCTAGATCGGATACACTACAGTGTACCGACGATTATAGCGGATTCGTTTTGTGGGGCACCTTGCCGGTGCTCCTTCGTGGATATTGAGAATCCATTGTTGTTTTAACGTTAATTATAATTAGAAACGCAATAAAAATATTGTATATACAGCGAGAGGCAAAAGCGAGTATACACTTTGCGAAAGTGAGGTTCGTAAATTATCGACATACGAAGATGCTCGTAAATTATTCTCTTATCTATGTTTTTTATTATTAATTTGTATCGGTACATGCTATATATCTTTCCGATCAATTTTTAATTTATACGACATATGTGTAAGAGCTGTTCGAGTAAACATCCCTTCCATGTATACTATGCTCGTTTTTGCTTCTCACTGTATACATACAGCAAATTCGTACAGTTGTTGAAAGTTGCGTTAAAATTGTTATTATTGAATATTCTTAGCGCATACGGTTATATACGTATTAGTCAGAAACGATAGTATACAAATTGCAAAAATAATGTTTGTAATATCATCCCCCTTCTCTATTGTTCAATTTATGGAATTGATCAATGTGGCTTGAACGGCGTAAATGTAACTTAATAACGTGAAATATCTGCATGAGTCAGAACTGACCCAGCCTTCGCCGCCCGGTGATTAAGACGTATAGAAGCTTAAGCATCGTTTAGATTAACCAATTTACTTAAATTCAAGTTGTACGATTATGTTCATACAAACTATTTGAGTTTAGACGGCTTGAATTTATGTTGAAATAATCAGATTTCAAATACATAGAAAATGGAAAACGAGTACTCGGTCTTTCGTGAATCTACAGAACAAAAGTATTTTAACAGGATAATTTAAAAATATAAAAGTATAAAAATGTAAAATATAAATCGAAAAGAAAATGCTATTGATAAATTAAATAAGAAATGTCTTGTGCACGTAAAAATATAAGGAATGTACATAATTTAAAGCTTATTTAAGCTTAATTGATCTGAATTAGATATTACAGTCATGTTAGTTTAAGAGTCTATTTCTGGGCGATAAAGCAAGGTAGTAGAAATATCGATACGATTGACGTTGTCTATCACTTAGGAAATTTGTATTATAGGTGTTAGAGAGTTAGGCTAGATTTTTCTGCTATACGGCAAGGGATAAATGTTGATAGGTAGGAATGGTATAAATGTTAGTAGGTTTGGTGTTGTAGAAGTTCGGAAGAAGAAGAAGATTGGAATTTATAAACAATAGAAAATCACAGGGTGGAATTCATGATTTATGGATGTGTCGGCAAGATATGATGCTTACTGAATATTAGAAAAAGAAATTTCGTATACCATAAAGTATCCACGACTTGCTATACAAAATATAATGCATAATATATAGCGATATAATTCATAGAATCCAATATGGGCAAAGAACATTTCTTAAAACGTCGCTTAGCATTTAATATGACAAATATCAAACCCAACATACTAACAACGATATCTCCCCGATTTTCCAAATATAACTCTAATCGAAACACTCTCAACGCCAACTCTACGTACATAAACGCTGCTCTGAAACTATTTCTCCGATCTAAACAGCGAATATTTATACAAATTCATATGTTCGTGTATATATGAAACGGAAATGGTACTTAGATAAAGAATTGTGTTATCAACTAAATACTACAATGAATACTACACTTTGGATAATATGTGCATTGTACGCATTCTAGCATCTTCAAAAATCCGCAATTTACTCCAAATCAAACTTAACCTCTCTCTTATTTACGTACATAAGTGTACATATACTTCAGCAAACTCTCCCTCTCTCCGCTCCTTCCAGCCAGAGAATCACCATAACGACGTACACAATCCTATATATATATATGTGGTACATACGTATCATGAAAGGTAGTACGCCAATTACAGAAATTTCACTGGCACGCCCGTCGACGCTTCATTAACGGCCGAGTCATAACAAAGCTGTTTTATTTATCGACGGAGAATAATGACAAAATCGATCGGATATTCGTGTACGTTACAAACCGCGGAAAATGGACGGAGCAGCACGTGCTGCTAACACGTGGTGATCGGGTCCGCGTTCAGGTATGGGGGAGGGGAACGAGTATAGGTTAGAGGAGCGTGGGGTGGGGGGAGGCGGCGCGCGTCTCAGCGAAGTGGAAGGGAGAGCGGACCAGTTCCCGCGTAAACACTTGCTTTTTGTAACTGTACACACAGCCACCAATCACGATCCTAGATACCACACGATTATTCAGCATCTTCCAAGAAACGACAGATTGTAATCTGGCGATATTATGGTGAATGCTAATCTGGTGAGAAACTGACAGGATATCGTTATTGCACGATATCGGAAATAAAATGAAATGAATCGTGCATTTTCAGGTTAAGTGGAGATGATCGTCAGTGACACGCGCTGGATGAAAATTTAACAGTCTTCGACAGGATATCGAAATTAAAATATATAAGCGTTGTCGCGTCTATTATTGTAACGTGATTAAATATTGCTACACAACGTTTCAATCCAAGTTAAAATAATTCTATGTATATTATTTCGACGACTATGTATATCAGACGATTGCCGAACTAGCGTTCTTTCGCTTTATTCGTTATCAGCTTCTTTCTACGAAATATTTTACGTAATTCGAATTAAATTCGAACTTAAATTCACGGAAAACTAGTTGAAAAACATACGCATAATAATATCAAATAATAACTTTAAACATCAAAACCTGACATAATCTCACAACCTCCGAAGTATCGCCATTCAAAAATCCCCAAAGCTACCGACAGAAACTACGAATGGTTTTCAGTTTATGAATGAAATACTCCGAAAAATCTTCGTATAATACGACCGAATAGACCTAACAAGACCTAACCTAATCCTACAACCCCTCAAACTATCGCCACTAAAAGATCCCGAAACTATCGTATCAGACGAATCCATCACAAATTACGAATAAGATAAGATAAAAAAGTAAATAATTAAAGTTAAGAAACCTGCGCATAATCGAACGACAAATCGAGTAGCATAACCCATTGAAATGTGATGGAAAAACGACTATTCAGAGGCACGTGTCATTGGCACGTGATAAAAGGGCTTAGGAAATGGAACAAAGGAAGACAGAGGGATGGAACGTAAAATAGAACGAGTCAGACGATGGATTTCCCGTATGTTGCATGAGAAACAACCATAATAACGACAACATTTGCGTCAACATTATAGCCGTCTACTGTCGTCGAAATTTTCTTCCTCCCAACAGCTAGCATTTTGTACGTGATACACGCACGTGTATCTGTATGTGTGTATACCTGCAGGACGATCGACTTTTGACCACAATGACACGTGTACATCGCACGTGAGAGTAGGCGGAAGGAATCATCGGAGTTGCGTTCAGATTTACGTCAATCGTGACCTGACGCGAGAACGCAAGGCTCAAAGACAGCCCTAGCTTTAACCAGGGGGAAAAAATGACGGTTAAAAGGAAAACGAGCTGGGACGCTTTTTCCGATATTG
Organism: Bombus impatiens; assembly: GCF_000188095.3. Lineage (NCBI taxonomy): Eukaryota > Metazoa > Arthropoda > Insecta > Hymenoptera > Apidae > Bombus > Bombus impatiens. Next base: position 1,148,943 of record NT_176636.1, on the reverse strand, counting down.
CGGAGAGAAAGAGGAAGAGCGAGAGAGACGGGCAGAGACAGAAAGGGGGAGAAGAGAGTTTCTGGGGAACTGACATCCGGTTCTTCTTCAGCCGTGATGCGCGGGAACATGGCTACCGCGGGAAACGGAAGATAGGCAGTGTAACAAGAAAGGGAAACTCCTTCTCTCTTTCTTTTCAAGGAATATTGGAATATAAGAAAGACTGTAGAGTAGAAATTTTGTTTTTTCAGTACAAAATTCTTCTTCCTATGTTCTTTCTATATTCGATATTCATATGTTTATTTTATATATCATAAATTAACTGTAATATTATAAATTATATTCTAGCGAAAGATACGAAGTGAGAGAGAAGATTCTTCCTCCTTTTTTTTTTTCAAGGAATATCGAAGAACTGGAAAAGTTACGTAATGGGAATCTTCTTCGAACACAATATCTGCCGTTTTCATCTTTTTCCTTTTTGAATATTTTTATAGGGACGTGTATGCTGTATCCTTATTTCGTAATATTATAAATCATATACCCGGAAGCAAAAGCTAGTGGAAGAAAAAAGAAATGCTGCTCTTTCTTTTCAAGGAATATTCGAGTATAAAAGTATAAGAAAGCTTAGAAAATAAATTTATATATAATAAATAATTTATATATAATATGCCTATTTATATATAATATGCTTAAATACAAATATACTACAGGCTGGTTATTCTAGTGTTAAGAAACTTTTTTTAAATGTATTCAATTGAATATTGATTTTCTTTAGAATGAAAATAATAGCGAAAGGCAAATTTTAGCATCGCTGAAGAAATTTTATATCGCGTTTGTACTAAACGTTAATTTTTCTTCAAGTACAGATGCGTATTAGGAGAAAGAAAATTTCTTGTTTCCGGTAAAAAAAAAAAAGAAAAAAAAAGAACCCTAACGCTAAAAATGTCCAATACTAACTGGATTTATCCAATATATGCAATATTACGTATGTACATAATTTAATTCTCTAGAAAGTAATTTCTGATATATGATGAATACTGATTACCTTCAGACAACTAAGGAATTTGAAAGTAAAGAATTTCCAGAAATAGATATGAACAATAATTTACCTATACGAAGAAAATAAGAAAATGAAGTTTGTAGATAAAAAAAAATTCACTTCCCCTTAACGTAACAAAAATCTACAACCCCATTGAATAATAAAAATATAAATAGTTGAAATATGAAAATAGTACGTAAACAAATGAGAAAAATATTAAATATCTTGAATCAAAACACACAACACAGAATATCCTAAACTCGTATTTATAGATAAAACTCGAAAGTACCATAATAGCCCGTGTCTTCTCATTATCTCATCCGTAAATCGAAAAATACATAAGAATACATAGAGCGTTCTAAATATTTCCAGTCGAACTTTGTCAATATATTTTATGAAATTTACCAATTTTCCAACGATGCGTCTTCTTAACACATGCTACATTTCAATTTTGCAATACGTATCAATTCTTTGCACACGCATAAAAGTACTACCAAATGATACGAAAATTAATACAATAAACCTAATCGATTAGTATATAAATGCCATAATAATTACAATGGTATACAATTTTTCGTAGCCTCTATATATCCCCCAGCAAAGTTCAAGTTCGAATATCCTATTAGCGAATAGATACTCGAAAAATCATGCTTCGTCAGAACAGAAAATTGATACGCGTGCGACACACGTATCGTTCGAATTATATTTTATCATGGATAACCCATCTATTCCGGTTCCAAGAATACGACGTATGCCCGGTGAATTATTAAAGCGAGCGTCAGAATTGCAGAGTGGCCGAATCAAATTAGTCGGCGCCCGGTCCCATTAAAAGATCCCGACAAATCGCTTTAAACGTTATTTCTAAATTCACCATCGATTGCAAAGCAGCCACCGATGGTGGTCCCGGCGATCTGCAATCGGCTCACCTGGTCTCTCGGCTATTCGCAACCAAGGTAAATCTTCCAACTGTGCCAATTTCACCGAGACGAAATTCACGATGTGTAAAAAGGAGAAGGAGATACATTGGCGCCACAGTGTTCCAAAAATTCGCTTTTTTGTGGCCAAAATTCCACTTTTCGAGTTCAATATTTCCGAAGAATTTCTTTTGCTATAAAGTGACTATAAACGGTATCGTCGAAAGAGTATCATTCATTTTATAAATTTTCTAGACAATTGCGTGGTCGAGAGGCGATACGAAACGAAGCTGCAATCGTTCTTTCTAGATTTTATAGAATATTCTTTTAATCCACACATATGGATGGTACAAAGTTTGTGATAATTTAAACCTTGTAGCTCGTAGCAACGTCGATCGATCTTAACAAATAATAGTTTCTTTTCGAAACAAAGTAGAGCCTGTACTGTTTGAAAGGCTTGTTGGTATAAAGTTTATTGCTGTAAATATTCATATTACGTTATATAAAATAAATTTCTGTTGGAAAGCATCGGTGCAAGGTTGTTTTTAATTTCGCTCGCGAAACATCACTGTCCAGACGACCGTGTGACGTTGAACAGAAAATCTTCAACTTGTTAATCAGATGGTCGTTTAGTCAGAAAGTCAGAAAGAAATCAATCAACAGAAATTACGATATAATTTGTATAATTTATAATTTACAATAGAAATACAATTTCTCAAGTATTATATACTATAGGTACTGTAACACTGTGTCATAAGTAATAAATTTAATAGAATTCTATATGGATATAAAATTCTAGCGCTTTGAATATGAATTCTGTGAAAAATTCAAATAAAATTTTAATCTATCGTGAAAAGACTTTGTGAGACCTTTTTTGTACGCATTGGTATTATTAAAATTTCAATTTCACTTAAACGAGTATTAATCTTCACCGGTGCAGATATATGATATAATTTATTTGTAACAAATATGAGACCGATATAATAAATCGATAAAGGAATTCGAACGAAGAGTTAACTTATATTTTCCAGGTTAACAGGTTAATTCCAGGATAATATTGTTTCAATGATGAAACAGTAGGATTTCAATAAAATTAACATCCTCTTTAGTTGCTAATTAAATCAAATTTATAGAAAGCTCGGATAAGATACGTGCTATTTATGGTTTAAAGTCTTGAATGATTTACGACAAATCGAATAGATTTTCGTAACGCTATAAAAATCCTATATTAAACAGACGCTAAGTAATCTCTAGCGGAACCATGCCATCGCATAAAACCAGATATAAGTACTTAATAATTCCCCTTCAATCCTCTTCGTCTCTATTTTTTCTTCCTTCTTTTCTCCCCTGCTCTTTCCACTTTTGCTTCCTTCCCTTAACCCTTTCATTTTTCCCCCCATCTCTCTTTCATTCCTTCCCCATTTTTACTCCTTTTCTCTCCACTTTCCCTCATTTTCTCTTCATTTCTCCATTCTTCCCTCCTTCGTTATCCTTAATAAGATCAACGAAGAGGCGGAACACGCTGAAACGACTTCAGACGAACACGCTTGGATTCAGCTTGATTCGGAAAAGCAAAAAAAAAGAAAAAAAAAAAGGACATCGGTTCATCTTAAGGAATCGAAAGTTCACGTTTCACGCTTCTTCGCAGAAGATAATATGCAATTCACAAAGCTTGCATAATGTTTCGAAAATGAATGACGTCAGTGTTTAGGGTTGTTCTCGGGAAGGTTATCGATGAAACTGTTCTTTCTCTTTAGCGAGTGGGTGGGATCGATGACGAGGGCGACGTGCACAATTTCTTCGTGGAATTTTTATGAACTTGGGTCTTTTTTCGGGTGCAACGAAATTACCGGAAACCAATGCCGTTCGAATAAGAGTAATCATGACACGATACGAAATGAAAAATTTATATAGCCGAACTGACCCAAAAAAAGTTCTATCTACTTTCCTTTCTATCGACCGTGCAGTCTCTCACCGGTATAATTAAATGGTATGTATTCTATCATAGACGAAGCTCTCGTCGAAATAGAATTTTGAAAAAAGAATTTCAATCGCCTGTAAGATACAAATTGTTCGAATAATCGAAAATATCTAATTTTTCTAGAGAAGGATGAAGTATAGAAGAAACCTTTCGCAAAAAGATTTTGAGATCGAAATAAAGAAGAAGTTCGATATCTTAGATCGAGATTTTCACGTCAATCGCGACGAAGAAGAAGTTTGAATAACGTATGAGATTAATTGTTAATGAATATATGAAATATAAAAATTCAAGGAACCCAGCAGAGTTATGTTAAATTATCACAAGCTTGAATCATTCGACTGGTCCGCAGAATCGAATGAATTTTTCGATAAATCAAATTTTCAATCATTCGACTAATAGCTCCTAATTCGACAAATCCGTTCGACTTTAAAATTACAGCTTTCAAATTATTCGATCCCATATTTTTGTTAGTCCAACGAAGAGATATTTAATTTCACCTGATTTAATAAAACGAATTACAAAAAGGTAAGGTAGGTAAGGTAGGTAAGATAATTCTATTCAGGTATATTTCAAAATAATGGACAAACGTTTAGGTCATACGAGTTCCATCCATCTGCATAGACTCGAGGACCCATATTGTAACGCGCTTTGTACCACGAGGTCGTGTAATTCTTTGTAACCAAGCAGTCGCGCATTATTAGACGGGTTCAAGTTCTGCGAGATTCCACGATAATACAATACAATACACGATAATACACGATAATACACGATAATACACGATACAATTGATATAACCGTCGAAATGCGCGTAACGGACCAACGCATTGGTTCCCATGTTAACTTCCTTTCGCTGAGAGAAGGATCGCGTTCCCCCTACACCAAATTATTCGAATACTTGTAGGCATCTTTACGTGTATTATATAAAACGCTTTAAGATTACATTAGCACCGCTATGAGATCCAAGTATCACGGTTGTATCGGTGAAGTTTGTAACAAATTTGAAAATGTATCTAGAAATCAGAAGATATTTGGTACAAGCATATATTTCGCAGAAATCATAAAAGTATTTAAATAGTTTATTAATCATTATATTAACAAGTCTCGATATTATTCAATGGGATCATATTTAACGCTTACTAATATATTTAAGATGATAAATATCTTGTAACTTCTGTGTACATTTTCAGATCGGTTTCAAATTAGATCAATATAATCATGGAGGTGGTATCTTCTTTAAAAATTATTCGTATAACAGATATATTTATAAATATATCAAGTTTCTGTGATAAGTATTCTAATACTATTTTCGTGAATAGCTATATATTTCGCCAGGTATGTTCTTCTCTTAATAATCCCGTGAGAACTCTAAAACTAAACTAACTTCAGTCTATGAATCAAAAAATAACAATAATTACTTCCATTTTTTCCCTAGATATATTATACACTAGAACTATTAAACCAGTTAAAACGACTGTTATTACATTTTCTGTTTTTGCCATTATTAAAAGTATTTACACAAGTATCTTTGGTAATATTAATGCTTAATTTTATTATTTATAGACACAAGTATAATTACATATACTTTATTCACTTTCATCATATTGCTTTAATACCAATTAGTTATTTCTAACACACTTAGATACATATTACAGACTGGCAGGTCTAGTATTAAGTTCTGCAACATATTGTAGAAAAATAAATTCCATAAAAATGTATTAGACGTCAAGATAATAAAAATATTCTGATAATATTATTTCACTAAAGTATTATTTATGTTTAAAATTTTATGTTATACAAAGGATCGACTATAAAGGAATTAATAGACGCGTAAAACTTCCGAGAAAAAGGATTTAAAGCAGATCATTCACGATGCAGAAGAGTGACGTAAAATTATAAAGTTAACTAGGGTCTTTTTTATGACAAATGAGGTACCACTGTTAGCACCCTAGGGAGTGGCAGTGCGAAATATACTTTTTTCTTTTCTTGTATTCCTGAGTAGAATATTGAATTCTGTTTCTTCTTGGTATCTTTTATGAAAGAACGTTTCAAATGAATGTTACTTTAAAAAGATAAGAAGATTTATAAAAAAAACATCATTCGCAACAACTCTGTAATTGTAAGATGACTTAATGATGTATCATCTTCATTATAAAAGAAAGTATGTACAACAAAAAGTATTTAGAAAGAATGTTACATATTATTAACGAAACTATAAATACGTTTTTTATCTATTCTTCTTTTTCTTTTGCGTATTTTATTAAAAAAATTAGCATAAAAAACCCGATCTCTACTTTACCGATGAAGCTAAATGCAATTAAGATTCAAGTCTGTAGGTGGCAGCATCTCACAGCTATTTACAAAACTTCCAATAAAAAATATTTTTTGAAAATAATCTATATTTGAAACAAATAAATTACTAAATTTATTCTATGTATTTATCTCTATAATCTTTATTTGCTCTTATCATGCATCGTATGATTCTTATTATATGAGAAAATGTTGAATGCACGATGAGAAGTTCATTTTATTTATATAAACTGTCAAAAAATATCACTATATATGAAGAATAAAACAAATTCTATGTATAAAACTGCTGCCTTTTTTTTTCATTAGTATCATTTTATGAAATTTTTATTTTCTACGTGTGTGTGAAATATGTCTAAAAATTGTTACATAGTGACTAAAACATCTCTTCATTTCAAGATGTGTTACAAGAATGTTTTCATAAAGTTATAAAACTACGTGCTAGATATTAATCGTTTATGGAAAATCATTTGTAATGCAAAACATGTAAATAAAGAATACAAACTCTTTACGTTATTAGAATCCTCTACACAAATACAAAAAAGTCTATCTAACTTACGTTATTTGAACATAAAAACTTAATTGTTATGACCTAGTAAAAGAAATGTTTAATTCTTTACTATCAAAATATTAATTCTATTTAACACTCAATCAAAAATTAAATTTTGTTCATTAATTATTATATTATGAAAGAGGTAAAAGACGCGTACTAATATTTATATATTCCTAATATTTTTCATGTAGTGTGATAATAGGAAATAGTCTTTTTTAATATATCCCAATATTTTACAAATTATCTTTGTCATTTACTAAAGTTGTAATAAATATTAAATAATTAGTTTAATAAGATATTCACACTTTACAGAAAAATATAATTATGTTAATATTGTATATTTGTTATAAAAAAAAGTCTTTGAATATTTATTGATCATGGAAGACTGTTTTCCATATTCATATACATTGAACGAACTTGTTATTAAACATTCTAACATGAAGCTACGGACACCTTGAAAAATTATTTTTCGTTAAACCAAAAACGATGATTTTCTTCAAAAATCATTATTTTTTTCACCGATACACACAGACACGAGGTAAACTTCCGAAAATCAGTGTGCATCGTGAGATGAAATTAATAAAAAAAAGAACCATATGATACGTTGAAGAACTACCTAACAAAGAATACAGAAGAATAAAACGAAATTAACAGAGAAAATAATAATATCCAAATGAAAATAGGACCTGTCATTTTCAATAGTTCCTTTGGAACAAGATCAATATATCTCGTGTAAGGAAAAAGGCCCTTCATACTCATCCAATTTATTCAACTTCATCACATAAATTCATGAATTTACTCGTAAGTGCTTAAAAACACGCGACGATTAAAACATCGCTAAAGCAACGAGCTTTTTTTCCTGAAAATCGTGAACGCTTACGACGTGTATGTGTGTGTATGCAAGTGTGCATGTGTATACATACATACCTACATGTGTATCCGTGTTTGCGCGCATGTGTATCCGTGTTTGCGCGCATGTGTGCGCACATTTATGTGAAGGCCATGTTAACAGACTGTAAGTCAACGGATGACTTCTGTTAATGATAAAAAGGATAGTGAAATTTACTTACGATTTTCACCGGCTTCTCCGCGGCTCCTACAGAGCTTTTCCGTACAGTTATTTCACTTTCCACATTATTACGTCCACGGGTGTGAAAAAAAAAAGGAACGGCGAGAGAGTGAGTTTGATCAAAAGCACAATTTTCGTGACGTCATCAGTGGCCGGGCATGCGCAGACCGATTTCGGTGTTTTTCCATTTACCGCGGAAACACGTGTGGCGAGATGTGTCGCTTTTGCCTTCTTCTTGTCGTCGTTTTTTTTCTTACTTCTTCAACGTTTTTCTCTTTCTTTTCTTCTACGCTTGTTTTCTTCACCGCGAAAAACTACATCGCTAAGAAGCACACAACATTATCGTGACGACGCGGGCTATCGTCCGTTGCGAATTTCGTGTGCGATTATTCGCGAGAGGCACCACGGCTGCCGACATCTATCCATCCACTCCCACTTGTTAAGTGACGTACACTGACGTCATCGATAGTTTACCTTGAAGCATGACATTGAGTTACACGCTTGCCAATTTTGTTGAGAAACTTCCCTATACGGTAACATAGTATAGGGAATTTATGAGTATACACTTTATAAATTAACAACTGGAATTACATTTCCTCTTTGCTACTAGTATTTAAATCATCGTAAACCCTAGAAAATTGTAAAATTTTATATTTATTAATGACAATAACAGAAAAAGCAGTTTATGAAAATTTATGAAACAGTTTTTGAACACCTATAAATGTGCTCCCAATTATTTGAAATATGTATTACATGTATTATTTGAAATATGCATTACTTATTTGTAACTTTAATAGAAGTATTTATTACATAATAAAATTATTACTAATTCGTTTCTTGCAATATCGATTTCAATTTTTGTATGCTCTGCTTTAATATATGAATTTGATGAAAAATTAAGGGGGGGGGGGTGTAAAAAATAATATTAAGCTAAAAGAGAGAAACATCGGCGTAACAAACGAACGTAATGAAACATATGTGATCTGTGATAGGAGTAATGAGATTTCAGGCCAATGTTCACATGATTTCTGTACAAATTCGTTGTAACGCGGAGGATTATATATATTATTTTAAATAAAAGGCTATCTTTTTTTCATTCGTCACTGACAAAAATTTCCATTTCGAAGATGCCGGTCGTCGAATATTGCAAAACGTTGGAAAAATTTGGTATTTTTTAAGAGTATTTTAAACTCATTATAAAGGTAAACATTTCACGCTTTACTTGTCATTTATTTTTCAATTTAAAGAAATAAGAAATATTTGGTGACTATTATGTATGTATTTAATTCTAATGTAAAACATAACATAAATTAAAAGAGAATTTCTCATTATTTATGTATAAATGTATATATTAACCCTCAAAAGTTATCGCTAAAGCAAATCACGTTAACACTATTATGAAAATTTCACCCTATTTACATTTTTTATTTTAGAAATTATTAAATACAAATAAATGCAATTAAATATTTTACTAATATTCAATATTATATTGAATATAGAAGAGCTATTATACAATATAATAAATAACATTGCAATGTTATTATTACAAAACGCTAATATTAAAACAAAATTTGCATGCGATAGAATTTTAGCCATAATAGTTAAAATACTCCTTTGATCCTATACCAGTTATTTATTTTTTTTTTTAATATTGCGTTTTATTTGTACAATTAATACAAAAATAAAAACGTAACATTTTTTAATAATCAATTATTTTAAAAAGTTATAATTGTTCATTGAACATCTACAGTATATATAAAATTCAAATAAATTTGAACAAAAGTGTGCAAACATTAGGAAACTCTTAAGATGCAAATATTCCTACCAAGATGTTCAATTTTTCGCATTGATCTACATTTCGTTTTGTGAAAGTTGTATTACTGCCAAGAATTACATTGTTTCAAAGGAAGTAGTTATTTGTGCATATAGTTTATAATACTTGAATGATAGCGGACTTTACGTTGATTTGCTGTTTTATAAAAACTTTTTAGTCTTTTTTACCTTTTTTGTTCTTTGTTTCTTTGTTTTGTACGGAATAATGGCAAATTACTAAATCATTAGTAACTGTGATCAAAAAAATGAAAAAACACCGGCGATATGTTTGAAATTTAAAATTTTATAAGTATGAAATAAACTAACTTTCTTTATCCAAGGAAATTGCAATCATATATATGAGTAAAATATTTCTTTAAGAGATTAATGTTTTATATAACTATATTTGTCCGTTATTTGGACAAAATCATAACTATTGTGATTACTATGTGATACAATTTGATACTTGTTACATATACAATATTAATTTACAAATTACCATCGTAGTTTGTTAAAGCTTTATCAACTAAGATTTTGTAATATTGAAAACATACAATATAGCGCAAAATAATTATATAAACTTGTAACTATTGGGTAGGTAGATTCTTGATTGGAATTATAACACAGAGTCGAAAAATGATAATTTGTTTGTTAAAAATTTTAATTTAGATTTGATTAATGTCAATAATGGATAGCGCAAGCAAGAAACAAACCTTTCACAATGATAAAGAGAAGAAAAAATCTAACCCCAATCAAAGGAAAAGTTTGGATCAAGGGATTTGTAAAGAATCTGAGTTAGATATATCATATACAATTCGATTGGATTCCACAAATCAGGAAGATGTTGAAAAAAAAGTTCAGTGTCTAAAACATGTATTGGAGAAAGACCTAAGAGCAGCTGATTTAAAATGGTCCCTATTTGTAGCAGCTTGTAATACATATCGCTATGATACTTGTTTAAAACCATTTCCACCAATGTATATAAAAAATGAATGCAAAGACATTGAAGCTTTGGTAAAGTTCTTAAAATATCAATCTTATTGTTTTTATAATTTGCACATTAATGATTTTAATGAGTAATAGTCATTGAATATATTGATCTTAATTATAGAGAAGAGCTATAGAAGTAATTCCCCCATTGGCTGTAATATTAAAAGCATTATCAGAATCAGATGTATATGAAAAATATGGAATGGCTATAGATCTATTACAGTGGGTTTTAGTGCGCTTGAGAGATCCTTATATAAAAAGCATTAAAAAAGAAAATGTAAGTTTCATTATATTTATATTTATGATAATATAAATTTTGTTGAAATTTCTATTTTCATTCCAAATCATATTTTACAATTAAATTTTGTGAATATTGGAAAAATGTTTGCGATATAGTATGACTTGATATTGAGAAAAGTACCCTCAGAAATGCCAGTAGTTGCACCAAATTTAATATTCCAAGTCACAAGTACAAAACAATCTACTTCAGAAGACAGATGGAAAACAATCGCTCAAGGTCACACAACATTTTATGCTTATCATGGTAGTCGACTAGAGAACTTCCATTCCATTATACATTATGGTCTACAACAGAGTATGTGTAAGGTAAAATAATCTACTTGACATATGATATAATTTTTTACTATTTTCTAACATGATTAAATGCAATATATCTTTTAGAACTCATTATTTGGTAAAGGAATATATCTTTCGAGTGAATTAGGTGTAAGTTTACCATATAGTCCGGTTGGCTATGGGTGGGGAGGTAGTGTATTAGGAAGTGAAATGAGCTGCATAGCTTTATGTGAACTTATTAATCATATAGATGTAAAAACTGGAGATTCAGGTAAATAGATATTAAAAGAAATCATACATATTAAGAAAGTTTCATCATTTCTTATGTAAAGTATGTTGTACAGAAGATGATGCTAGAAGTTTAGTATCAGATTCCATGGGTGGAAGAGTTCCAAATAAATATTATTTGGTAACAAATAGTGAATTGGTAAGGGTACGATACCTCCTTATTTACAGTCAACAAGTTCAAGCAGCAAGGTATGTGTATAATATTCATTACTTTTATGTATTTTTTAAATACATGAATATAGGAATGTATAAACTTCTAATATTTTAGATGTATTAACAATAAAGGATTATTAGCATGGTTTAAACAACATAAATTATTAACATTTGTGCTTGGTTATGTGGTGCTGCTGGCTTCAGTTGGACTTACTCATAATAAACAAGTTGAAAAATATTATAAATTATTTGCTCAAAAAGTTGGACTGGAGTAAAAAGAAACTTTTTAATACAATAAGTTATCCATCCATTAATATGTACATTAGGATAAAAAATTATTTCTTTTTACATTTTTTTCAATGAAATTACATAAATTTGCATTTATTATAAGAAATATATACAATATGTAAATAATACATATAATTTATATAAAATACTATATTTCTATACAAGATTTAGTATCTTGATAATATTATGGGGAAATTTTCCGTAACTAAATAATCATCTTCAAATATTACGATCAAATTCACTTCAAATTCTGTAATGAAATATGACCTTTTTATCACCAAATTTATTATAAAAAAATCCAGAATGAAAGTCATATAATGACCTTACCGACTTTAAAATTACTCGTACTTAATGTAGGACATGTAAATAACCGTGGGAATATCATATATATTGGTATAGGTAAATTTGTACAAACATTTCCTTCGCCAATTTGTATATTTTGTATTTCAGTAGCTGAAATAAATATAGCATTATAAGATCACAAATGAAATGTTAATATATTCTCATCCTACCATCTCTGGAATATCCTTCAGCACAACCACATGTCTCTACTCTTACTAACTGCAGTTCGATTGACTTTATTACAGCTTCACAATGTTCGATTACCACCTTCAAAAATATTGTTTTTTCATACTACTTTACCAAACAAACGATGCATATTATAGTATTATTACCTCTCCTGTTAAGGGTTCAGAAATCTTGCAATACAATGAATCTAGTTTCCCAGAAATGCAAAATCTAGGTACATTGATTCTATCTCTTGTGTTTTGCAATGATTCTGGCATAATATTAAAACACACTGGTTTACTGGCCTCTTTTTGTATCTTAGGAGGCACCTTATCTTCAACTATGAACTCCAACGATTTGCTTACATCTTTTGCTAAGAAACTTCTTTTTATATCACAGCGTATAAAATATTGGATATTTACAAAGACTCCATGATAAGTTTCATACAAAGACTTAGTCCCTCTAGGTTTTAGTGGTAATTCGAATGGTATTTCTGTTCTACCACTCGGTATTTTGCCACTCGGAGCAACATCTAAAGTATATTGAACTAATTGTATTGGCTGAAAATACAAACGATAAAATTAGTTGATCCACTTGGTTCTTATTTTATGACAGAACCATAATTTGTAGAAATATTTCTGAAAATTTCTAGATAAAACTAACCTTTACAGAATTGTAAAATGCTTCAAAAATGCCAAAATTCTTCGAACTAAGCTGTAAATTGACCGAACCTTCCATACTTAAGAATATTCCATCGTGTTTAACGTCAGAATTAGTTTGTAGCAATATAAAACCGGCAACTATTTCCTAAAACATAACCTCAACATTTTCTGTTTCATAATGTTTCTATCGTAAATTATAGTACAGACCCCTTCATGATATATTTTACTAGCTCGCTTTAATTTGATATCGATGTTTATTGTCATTTTCAATTTATGATTGTTAATTAGATAATAATCATTTATGAGTTTATGCATTCACTAATAATGATATTTGTCGATTGTTACTATATGTATGATCTATAGTATTTATGTCAAGTTTAATTAATTATAAGCTCTACGCTGAACATTTGCATGCAAAAAGCAAATAAACATAATATAAAATTAATTGCAACAGAATGCAAATAAATATATTTAAGTATAAATTTTAGGACAACACGTCAATAGAAACTGAATCAGCTGTTTTAATATAATGTATATATTGACACAAGGAATTCTGATATCTTTGATTTAACATTTCTTTAGCATGAAATAAAAACAATTATGAAATAGAAAATATGTATCAAGGCATTATTTACATAAGGCATACATTGTCGGCTTGTTAGAACACTCATACAATTAAAAAAAGTACGTTTTTGGGAAGTCAGTTTGAAATAGAAAGTTTAAACTAGAAAATTATTAATTATTCAACTATTTAACAATAAAAGAATTTATTTTTGTTTACAATACAATTAATAGTCGGTAAGTTTGGGGAGTCTTCGATATAATACTGCTTGTAATATGTATTGCTTATTGCCTCATTGCCAGAAAAAATATTGGGAACCTATTCTGAATTTTAACATTTTTGTGAAATAATATGATTGTATTAGATAACTGTAAAATTTCTAATTCCCAAATAGCACATTTTAGAGCTAATGTTGTGCAAATATTTAAAAAATGACGATTTTTTTAAATACATTACTCTTCTAACTAATTTAGCAAGTAAAACTAACATCAGTAAAAAAGGTATAGTCATTTTCTGAAAAACGATTTGAAATAGTTAATTAAATTTACTTTCATACTATTAATTCATTCATATAATAAATAAGAAAGCTGCCTGAAATTTATCAATTTATAAAAAAAGTGAAACATAATTGTCACACGTTTGAAATACGTTACCATTCGATCGACCAATCAGGTCTCGTTACTTTCGCGGCATTTCTTCTTCTGTATACTAACATCCGCAGAAGGTGAACTTCCGTTCGATCGACTAAACAAATTCAAACCGACAGAGTCGTTACTGCGAGTTAAACGTTGTTTGGGAGACGGTGGAAGTAGACTAATCGGAAGACTAGCTTTTGGTGTTGCGTGTAATTATTTCCTGACTTTGTTAACGATGGCTTTAAGAAATAGGACCGCGCTCACGGTAAGTTTTAAATATTTTAAAAACATCGATGTGTATCAAATTAACCATTGATAACAAGGGGAAGTCAATAGAACAGGGTAACCGTCTGTTCCTGACATCTTTAAATGCCCTTCATTTATTTCAAAAGTCATCGAAATAACAATCATTATGATTTATCCAGATTGCTGTATGTATTTTAATATTCATAATACGAATTTTAATATCACTCGTTTGATTGTTTAATAACGAAAAATTTTGATTTTTGATATTTAATATTAACGTACATTTTGATCTTTAAAGCCCCGTGCATCTTTTAATATTTTATATAAATTGCATAAATTTCAGCTTTTCCTTCGTTATGTAATATTATCCTAAGGTAGAAATTGTTATAAAAATATTAAAGATGTAATTAGTTGTAAGTTGCATCATGTATCTTAAACGGAAATGCGTTCGTAAACATTTAGGGCCGATTTAGGCGGAATTTTGTGCTACCTAGGTAATTACATCACGAAAAGCACACATTTCATTTTCTATTTATTGTATGAATTATATTATATTTATTTTATTTACATCATATTATAATGTTATATTTCTATACTCGGATATATTAAAAATTAAAAATTGTTTAAATGATAAGGTCTCTTTTTAATATTTAATTATTATTTTGCTAGGAAGATCAGTACTTAAATATCTAATTCATATTTGTTATATATCCTTTTATTTTATTAATATTTTACTTTTAACTCTTCATACTTTCCATGTATTGTAACATAAAATAAGTAATACAATAGTTAGTAGATTAAATTAGTTGGATTTATTGAAAAATATTGTTATATATATATATATATATAAAATATTTGTAAAAAATAGTTTTGATAGTAGTCAAACAAGTTATTGTTACAATAACTATTGTAACAATATATGTAAACAATATATAACTATATATGTAACAATATTATCTATTTTTATATATATGGAAAGAGTAAGAGTATTTCTTTTTTTAACAAGTAAGATCTGTACAAGAAAGTCAAAATATGTATCATGAAATAAATTTTCAGAATATTGTAAATCAAGAAAATACAAAGAATTTTAAGTCTTCTGTGACCACAATACCTGGGAAGACAAAAAGAGCTGCTTTGGGTGAAATAGGAAACAAAGTGAACACATTAAGAGGCATAGAACCCATTGATAGAACTAGCTTGCTAATAAAAGACAAGAAACCGATTATAGCCCCAAAACAAGCTATCAAACCACCAGAAAAAGCAACTGAGAAACTACCTGTACAAATAGTTAAACCTGTAATAAAGGTTGCAGTTTCTCAAGAGAGTGTGATATCACTGCCTGCTAAAAAGGAGGTTCAATCATTCTCCTCAGATCTATTAGCAGTTGAAGATATTGATGAAGAAGATAAAGGAAATCCTAGTCTAGTTTCTATTTATAGTAATGACATTTATGAATACTTAAGAACTCTAGAAAGTATGTACCCTATTTCAAAAGGATATCTATGTGGACAAGAAGTTACGCCAAAAATGAGGAGTGTACTTATAGATTGGTTAGTGGATGTACACCAACAATTTCATTTAATGCAAGAAACATTATACCTAACTGTTGCTATCATTGATAGATTTTTACAGGTTTGTTGTTACATATAGAAACTTAAAATTTATCTTCGAAGAAAACTACATAAATATTAAAATATTAAAATAATAAATTAAATAATTAATTAATAAATAATTAATAATAAATAATTAATAATAAATTAATAAATAATTAAAATAATATTAAAATAAATATTAAAATATTAAAATATTTTCTTTCAACAGGCTTTTCGCTCAATAGATAGGAAAAGGTTACAATTGGTTGGTGTGACTGCTATGTTTATTGCTAGCAAGTATGAAGAAATGTACTCTCCAGATATAAATGATTTTGTATATATCACAGATAATGCATACTCGAAGGTAGAAATATTACAAATGGAAATGCTTATTGTAAAAACATTAGATTATTCTTTTGGTAGACCATTACCCTTACATTTCCTAAGGAGATACAGCAAAGCTGGAAAGGTGATTTATAAATTTGTATCACATTTGATTAATTTTCATATCACATAATTTTATATCTTTAACTCAATAAATTGTTTTTAGGCACTCCCAATACATCATACAATGGCTAAATATTTTCTAGAACAAAGCTTAGTTCACTATGAAGTGTGCCACTATCCCCCAAGCCTTATTGCAGCTGCAGCAATATATTTAGCTTTCCTGTAAGTTATCTATTAAAATATTATCTTAAAGGATTAAAGTCATTGTGCTTTCTCCTTTCCTAATATAGAAAAATTAATCAAAACAAGCAAATTGGATCAATATGAAATAATAGTTGATACTATTATTTACTAATAATTCATCATTATTGTTTTTTTTTATTATGCAGAATTATTGATAATGATGACGAAGACCAGCAAAAGGTTGTCTGGACAAATACCTTGGCACATTACAGTACCTATTCCAAGGACGACGTATTCCCTGTAGTACGGGAAACAGCAAGTATTATAGTTAATGCGGATAAAATTAAGTATCAAGCTGTGAGAAAGAAATATGCCCAAGCAAAGTGCATGAAGATTAGTACTCGACCCGAACTTAGATCAGCAACAATAGATTTATTAGCTACTGCAGATAAAAGGGCAGTATAATATTCATTTTAAAAGATAATTGTAGTGAGACATTTGTTTGTTCAATATTTCATTGGACAAAATAAATTGCATCGTACATAGGATGATACATTTTCGGAGGTAGAAACATATGAGATGAGCAGACTAAATAAAAAAAGAGAGAAAGACGAGACTATCTTCATTTATCTTTTTTTCCTATCATATTGTTTTCATATAAAAAATGTCATAATTTATTTTGATGGTTGCCATGATGAATATTAAAATTATTTCTAAATAATGACTTTCGCTCCAAAATTTATTGGAGTAAATAATTTGGTATGAAAAATATTTCTACAAACAAAATTCAGTAAGGTAACTAATGATTCCTTACCTATAAAAAGTTGCAGGGAAAAAATACTTCAGACAGAAAATACAGTTATTTATCTATTAAATTAAAAGTTTGTGAATGGTAGTCTCGTTTTAATTACAGATATTAGCCTCAAGTATACAAGTTCTATTAAAAATGGGACATTTTAATTCTAAATATTACGGAGTTGCTGTACGAAGTTCGTAAGAAAGAAAGAAAAACTTTAGTAAGTATTTCCGTATGATATAATGTAACTCGAATATTCTTTATTCTTGAGTAAGGGTAGTTTGCATTTTGTTGAATAATGTCTGATTTATTAAAAACCAGATACTTAGTATGGAAATTACTTATTAAAGATTTTTTCTATCTATGCACGTAATTACACAATTTAGGGTAATTATAGAAAAAGTTTTATAGTAGAGGAGAGAAAAAGAAAGAAGCATGAGTATAGTCAATTGATATGGAAATGTGTATATTTTTGGATCACTATAGAAAACTATCGAACAACGTTTGTCAAAGGATCTCTGTTTAAATTCAGTAAAATTTCGGCAAAATGATTAAGATGTAAAAGTAATGAAAGCTGAGAAATTTGGAATAAATTTGATTTCAGTCTGAAGTCATTTTAGAAATTAATACTGCAATTGACTATAAAATTTAATTAAGTACTAAAGACACGATAATAAGATAGTTATTTTAGATTATATTTAATATAGATTATAATATAGTTCAATTATTTAATATAAAATATTCCTAATATATATCATAAACTATAGATTAGCAAAGCCTATAAATTAGAAATACAATAATTTTTAAACTTTATAGTCATTGAACATTTTGCCGAATTTTTATCTAATTGAAAACAAGATTTTTAGGTATTTAAATTGTGAATCATATCTTTTATACTGAAATATTGAAGAAATTTTAACTTTTATTCATGATTATAAAAACATTTTTATTTTGATATTAGTTCTATAAATAGTTTTAAATGTTAATGTATGAAAATACCCGAGTATTCCAGACGATATTAATAATCTATACTTTGATATCAATATTTCCACAAATATTATATCAATGAACATGACTGTTCATATCTGACATTTTGTCAGTGTGCGTTTGGAACGTAAATATTGTATAAAATTTATGTAAAGAAAATTTCAATAGAAAATAAATTGTAATAATGTTTCTTCCGGGTATCATATAATTCATACAAATTTAAATATTATATTATAATATATATATATTTGAATTTATATCGAAATGTTTGTTTTATAATAGAAATCAATAGATTTACTATAAAGCTGCGAGTTTGCCTCGCAAAACTTTGTTATAAACTATGATAATTATTGTAACATATTTTATTTCATATATACCTAGAGAGAAATTATCTTTAATGATAAATAACTTAGAGATTTATTAAATAAATGGAAAAATAAGCAGAAATAAATGTATCCTTTTTTTAATGGGAAGATTGTAATTATAAAATATAATTCAAAATTAGGTTTCTAAAAATATTTACTGTTATTAATTAGTAAAATATGTTCAATTTCCAAGGTGAAGAATTAGCTACTGGTGGATGTGTAATATAAGATTCTGAAAATTCGAGTAAGAATTAAGATAAGTTTCCTCAATAGTTTAACAATAACTTACCAACTAATTTGTAACAGGTAGAGAATCCTTGTGAATCTGTCATCGTCGTAAGTTCTGTATTTTCCTAAAATTTTTTACAAACATAAAAATTAGCGCAATTAATTAACTCAATTATAATTATGGTGTAATGTATACCATGTCTGCTAAGCTTGAAGGTGCAGATTTATCCCAGATTTCAGATTTATTTTTTTCTATTATTAAAAGTAACTCTTCCATGGAATTTTGTATTTTTTCCGCATATTTATCGTCATCGAAATACAAAAGCATTTGTATCAATATGTGCAAATCATCTGAAATTAGAAATATTATGTAATATTTATATGATAATTAATTTCTATAAATAAGTACACAAACCTCGTTCTTTGTACGTATTGCTGATAATTTGATACAAAGTTTGTATTAATGCCAGATCCTCGAAGACACTGCCTTCTTTTAAACTTAAAAATTTCCTTTCCTGCTTTCTTCGATTTTTGCTGGATCTATAACTTTTTCTAAAAGTAATACACACGTAAACATATTTAATTTTTAACACAAATTCATTAAAAAAACTTTATTCATTATTCTCAAACGTCCTTACCCAGACATAGTGGACAATCTCGATCTTTGACTCAAAGTTGAACTAACAACGCTACTTGTATCGCTAAGAATATCTGAAATGCCTTTGTTACATATCGACTCATTGTCACAAAGTATTTCATTGTATGATTTTATGTTTCTCTGAGAAATATTGTGCCTGACTGTTGCAAGACGCAATTTATATCGCTCAAAATCTTGTCTATTTTTTTTTATTTGTGATAGAGCGTGATCCGCATATTCGTATACATTAGGTTTTATATGACATTCTAAAATATAACAATTTTAATTAATAATGTAATAAATTGATATTTAACTTATATGCTATTTTTGAAAGTGTAAACCTACCAATCAAATCTAGATTTTTGGTATCATGCGCAATTCTTACAGCATCTTTCCATTGTTTACCATTACATAAAGAGATTATAGCTTCCTTCGCATCTCTGAAATAATTCATTAAAATATGTGCAGCTTCCTCATACTTTTTATCAGTTTTTAGACGTTCTACAAGATCCTGGTAAATCGCGTGTTTTTCTGTTTCACTGAAATATAATTTGATATAATTTAATTTTATAAATTTATAAATCTATAATAATGACTTCAATCTGTTTTATATCTATTGTTTATATTAACCTTAGTTCCATTTGAGTAGATAATATAATAACATCTTGCCAACAACTAGCTAATTTATAAGCATTTAAAGCTTCTTTGATATCACCAGATCTATGAAACATAATTCCAGCTTCATGATAGTGTCGTTTATTCAATAAATATTCACCATAACTTCTGGCTACCTCCTTATACATTTCGCTTTTCTTCTCAAATAATTTTAAAGCTTTTGTGTACAGATTATAATTGCGTATCAAATTTATACATTCGTTAAATCTGTTTGATTCTTTTGCAATATGTTCAAGAGCAGACTCATAACGTTTCAAATGTAAATCAATAGAATATTTCATATAATTCTCATCAAGCTTTTTCAAGCCATTAAGGAATGGAATATATTCTTTGGGGTCTTTTTGTGACTTAGAAGCAATGAACATAGTCAAATCAAAATCGTACATTCCTAAAGCTATATCAAATAGTACATTTACATCCATTATGTATAATAGATATTTTAGTGCTTCATCAGACATTATGTGTTTCTCATATCCCATACTTTTTTCCTCTAACTTCTGAATTTCCTTTATTTTCGTTAACGCAGCTTCTATTCCTTGCTTTTTTTTATCTTTTACCAAACTGATTAATATTGGTTGAATTAAATGATCAGAATTGTTCCTTTCTTCCATAATGTTTCGCAGTAAACTGCAAATCGATTCAATTTTATTTATTTCAAGGTTTCTTGATTCTGACTGATGTCTTCGATAGTAATTTGCATATATTGTCATGGTAACGTCATCATCTGCTAACTCAGACAAGAATAAACTCAACCAACTCGCTTTGGAAACTTGTTCCACGAATTTATTTGCATTCTCGATAAATTTTTTTGGATTATAGTCATAGATCAAGTTCAAGTTTATTCGTTGTCTCCGCATTAAATCGAAGGCAGATAAATAATTGCAATTGTCTAAGTAAAATCCGATAATATATAAAGACAATGCCCTTGGTTGAATGCATTCTAGGTTTCCACGAGGCATTTGCAAAACAACTTTGGAATCTTTAGAAATAGCTGCAATCAATTGAGATCCCCTTTCCACTCTTCTAATATTCATATCTAAAGATATTGATTAATCATCTTAATTATAATATTAAAAATAACTTAACAATTAGAAATTAATGATTGGTATACCTGAAAATGACTTATCATTGAGTCGATTTTCCCATGGCTTTACAGTCAAATCTTGCTTTACTAATTCTTCAAAATCATTCTCGTTCAAGTTAACGCATATTAAAGTATTTTGTGCAGTTGTAAGAAGTAAAAATTCCGAGTGAACGAAAAAACTTGTGATATTGTTAGCAATTTGCTTTCCATTAATTGCAAAACAGTTCCTATGATATAATGACAGTACCATGTGCTTTGTACCAATTTTCACAACTTCTACTTTATACGTATATCCTTGCAATTGTATATCAACTGGAACTAGTTCTGTTTCTTTTGTATATTTTATAATGGAATTGTCTACAATTATGTATGCTTCATCTGAATCTGGAGAACGAACTATGTGTTGAATTAAACCATCCATAATGTGTATTCGCCTTTAAACATTAAAGAATTATTAATTTTCGAAACTAAAGTATAATTTATACTACATTTAAATCAAATAAATTTTTCAAATAAATATACCTCAATATAACTTGTCCCTGTGTTTGATCTTCTATTGCACTTAACATCAAAACACAAAGAAAGCTCTGATCATTTATTGACAATGAACATAAAACGTTGTTTTCATTAAGCCATAAAAAGTGATGCATATTGTAAAAGAAATTTTTATGTTCTAGTAGAATATCCCATTTAATATCATATGTTCCAACATGTTCATAGTCTAAGAGGAATGAGTCCTAATTTTTTTAATGCATTAGTAATTATCCTTTAATCTTTGTGAAATTTTAAATAATTTATAATTCATTTATATTTACCACTAAATACTTGTAAAATATTAATTTTTTACTGGCAGAAACACAGAAGAATGCATTGCTGTCTATCCAGGTAGCTTTGCCTTTTATATCAGGTGCAAAAACAATAGCATTTATGGACTCAGAAGTTTCTAAAGTTTTATGTGCCATTGGTGGTGGTACAATTCCTACTCTAAGACCAGTCATTAATGACTTATTTCCATCAATGATGCCAATAACAGATTTATCATGTACAGTTATGCCTCTACTATGATCAACAGACCAATTATAGTCAAACGTGATAAGTTCTTTGTATGTTAAAACAATCAGTTTTTTGAAACAAGATGTTGTACTCCATGTGGCACATATCAGTAAGTTATCTGTGGGAAATTTAATAGTTTGTTTCAAATACCAATGATAATTATTTTCTGTCCATAGTTGTAGAACTGAAGAAGAATCTGCCTGAATTTGACACCAAATAGTCAAAATTTCTGAATCTGGAGACCAAAATAAATCTTTCACCTAAAATAAGTTTTAAAATATTAAACTTATCATACTCTTTATTATAATTTATTCAGAATAATAATAAATGCAAATATTCACACATACCCTAATTTCTTTTGGTTTAAAAGGAAGTGAAAATTCTCTGTGTTTTAAACCATTTTTCTCAAAGAATACAACAAGGTGCTTGTTTTGTAAAATCTGTGTTGCTGCAATTAAACTACCAGATGGTCTCCATGATAATGATTCTTCCAAACCATTAGCGATCTCACTGGTGTATTGTAAAATACCTTCTCTATTAAATACCTTAAACTGTCTAACTTTATTTTCGGGATGCAATAAACCAACAGCAAATAACAAACCATCATCACGCCAAGTTATTTTATATAATCCATCATCTAGATCGTTTTCACATATTTCTGTTGGTTTAGATATTGCTGCTTTTTTTCCTTCTGAACCATGAAACTGAGTTTCCTTCTTACCCCAACCAACAGTTACAAATTGCTTTTGACCAAAATATTGTGCATGCAGATCTACCTCTGAGATTATTTCAAAAGTAGATACCATTGTAATCACAATACCACTAATTGTAACTAATATGATTATTTCATGATCTGGGCTTAGTTTCATGCATTGTAAATCTGTGTTTAAATCAGTTATCAATTCGTATCTAAATTCAGGTTCTAGATTTATTCTTATAATACTGCCAGATTTACAGACACCATACAGTTCTTGTGTTACACTACAATATTCCAAACCGATGAATTCTAAATTTTCATCGATTTCGAAGAAGCTTATGTCTTCCACATAACTCGATGGAATTTTACATAACTTATTTTTTAAAAGCATATAAAAATCATCATTAGTTGAGTCAACAGTATACAATATTTTTAAATCTTTTACATTTAACATTTGGTTTTCTAGGATATTTAAAAGACGACTAGCGCGTTGTTTTACTACCAAATTCTTCATTATTTAATAATAACGTGATAAAAGCATATAAAAAATAATCGAGGAATTTTTGTTTGCGGTTCACTGGAGGTACAGAAGCGAGAACTTTAAAAACTAACCTCTACACAATTCAAAGTATATAGGCTAATGTGAGAGATACATATATAGGACGATAATAAAAACAGTTCTGTAATTTTTTCTATTTTATATAAATGGAATAAATTAAATAAGTTTAAAGCAGGAATTGTATAGAATAAGGAAAAATGAAGCTGTTCAAATTATATATTATACAACAACAAAAAAATAAAGTGATATGTGAAATATCTTTACCTAACCTAAAATATATCAATAAAATATTCTGACAAGTATATTTTATGAATGTAAAAGAAACTTAAATTCTTGAAATAATATTATATAATTCATTGTTTGTTTCAAACATAAATACACCATGAATTCTACTGATATCACTGATGAAGACGAAGATGTTGTCATAAAAGTATTTTAAATTTTTCTACATTTGATAAATTATCAATAATATATCATTGTTTAATATTTTATTATATTTTACTTTTTATTTTTTAGGGTTCGTCATTATACGAACATTTATGCAAATTAGGTTATACCGACTTTGAAAGTGTAGCAATAGAAAAACAAATACCTAAAAATGAAAAGAAGTATCTTAAACTATTTGTGAGTACTTTTTCAAATGAACCAATGAAAATCATACGATATGCATTTTATAAATGAGTTTTGTATTTTTAGAATTGTATATTTAACGTAAAAAATATTTTTAAAAAATTATATTCTATATACTTGGGAATAATTCAGGTAAATATTATACTCAACATGCTTAAGTAATACTATAAAATATTTGTAATGAAGAATTTTATTTGTGTTAGGATGATAGTATATCCTACAAACAGGTGGAAACTATTTTAAATGCGAAAATTCTTTTAAATGATCATGGTTGTGCAATACATAGTTTTCTTGATAAATATGAATATAAACCATGGAGGTAAACTTTTAAATTTATCAAATGGTACTGAAATTAACTATAATTATCTCAACTATAAAAAGCAAAAATTGGTGCAAGAGTTAAATCAAATAAAACGATATCCATATTATCTTTTTTGCAGGACTATAACATCAAAATTTATTTTATTTGGCACTATTTTATCATCCTCAGCCTATATATCTTATAATACCCAATATAAAAGTTCAGCTAGTTTATTTGCATTAGCTGTATTATATTGTATTAGTTATATAGAATTTTTGAGAATAAGGGCACACAGGGATCTAAAATCTATTGTGTCTTTACAGAATGATTTCTTTGATCTTTGTAAGAAGGGACTGAAAATTTTGAAATATGGGTATAAAATAAAATTGCACCAAGGGAAAAGTTCCCAACAATTTTCGTAAGCTTTTAAATTTTACAATTTATTAGACTATTATGTAATATTATATTATTTCTAATATATCTAATTCAACAGTGATCTCACAGCAGGTAGACTGAAATATTTGCAACCCATAATGGAAAATTTAGTAAAATATTTGGGAGTTATTGCTTGCATCTATTATCATGCTTCTTTAACTCTTATAAAACTGCTACCAGTAGATATTTGTAATGAAGATTTATTAACGAGATTTGATAGTAAATCATTTGAAATACATGGTGAAATAAATTATCAAAAATTGAAGGTTGAAATGAAATATCTTCTAGTACTTATTTTGTAATTAATATTTGTATATTTTTATACATTATGTTATTTTTTTAATAGACTCTATATCATACTTATATCCTCACTCAGTCTGAGATGTTGTATTTATTAACTATAGCATACGATAATTATACTTGGCAGCAATCATACAAGAAAATTCCTGAATTACAATTGGCCTATATCATACGCTTTTTAATTATATATTTAAGCATATATAAAAACAAGTTATCAGAACACATTGATGCTTATTATAGTTTTAAACTAGAACCCATATCATATAAATATAGGTAAGAATGCTTTTTTAAAATGTCTTTATAAATGTTAAAAATTACGGATTGTTTATGTGTTTCTATTATTTTAGAGGTCCAGATTCATCTAAATGGCAAGATTTATATATGCACCTTTATTTAGCTTCTAATAAATTACAGTTGGCTTACAGCCACATATTCTCAATACTCCAAGATATTGATAACAATGTAATTGAAAGTGTAACAAACGAAGGTTGTATGGAGAACACAATGCAGAAGTTAACTGCAGCTCAAAAAAGTATTGACACTGCAAAAGATTTTATTGAGTTTAGTAGTCTATTTCTTGTAAAATCGCAAAATAGTGGTTCTACAATTAACTGTTTGGAAACGAATATTTCAATGTTAAATGCAAATTCGAATATCCATATTGTACCTGATTCAGAACCGGAAATTATGGATGAGGTATTCGAAGAATATATTAGGGAAGAATATTTGAAACCT
This sequence comes from Bombus impatiens, assembly GCF_000188095.3. NCBI lineage: Eukaryota > Metazoa > Arthropoda > Insecta > Hymenoptera > Apidae > Bombus > Bombus impatiens. The sequence goes on along the minus strand of NT_176636.1, from coordinate 1,122,681 downwards.
TTGAGTGAAGAAGCCGACGAAATATCACTGTACAGTTCTAAACGAGATAAAACGTTGTTTAAAAATTTTATGGTTGAATTAAAGGATGCTTTAGCCGATAAGAAAAAATCTATGTCTGAAAGAGAATCAAAGGCACTTGAGCGAATGTATAAAGCTATAACAAAAACAAGTACTTCAGATGATCAGCTTCAGCAAATTTCCACATCTCCACCTATGCCTTCCTTTAATACTTCTTCCTTAATAAACAGTAATAATAAAATTTCTAATTATAGAACAAAACCGCAATTACATGTATTGCTTGAAAAATCTAATGTTGCTCAATCGATTATTAAAAGTGAAGAAGATTTAAAGGACAAGAATATGGATGACACATTAATAGAAGAAATGTCACTAAGTAATATTATACATTTACCAAAAAAATCGGAGTTCTCATCTCTTTTACCACCACCATTTTTAAAAGCAAAAGAAGAAACTTTTATAGGAAGCGGTGAAAATTCTGAGGATGATGAAGAAATTACGGTGGAGAATAAATAAAAAATCATGCAATATGTATTTATTGTTACGAAAATACTTTGTATTGGGAATCAAGTAGTTTCATTCATATGATAAAATACTAATATATTTTGTGAGAATACATACTATAATGTGTTTATTTACAGATTCGAAATAAATTACATATTTTATGTATGATTCTCATTAAAATAAAACTATATCTGTATAAGTTGTGTCCTTTATAATACTAATGATAACGACAATAATGATTAATATTAACATACACTATTACAATACTACTATCAACATAGAATTTTAATTTTTTTAATTTATTTCTGTCATATAATTGTATAAAATGCTTCAACAAATCGATAAAAAACACGAATAAATTATCGCATAAATAGACTTGGCAATGATAAAATTCTACAGTAAATTATCAACTCGTTTTATAAGTTATTATAAGTTATACTTAAAACTAATAGTAAATATTATTCAATAAAAGAAATACTGATGAAATATTGGTGAAAGTACTTAGGCAAAATATACACAAAATTTTATAGAGATTTATTTAGGATATGAAAGATCATAGATATTTTATTTCTTCATGTGAAGGCATTTCTTTTAGTTTTTTATTTGCATATAATAAAAGATGAATTACGATATCTCAGTTTCCTAAATTTCCAAAAAAGATTGAGATTGCGAATATTATTTACTTCTATCAATTAAACTACTTTTATTTATAATGTTATTACATAACATCTTTCGTTTATAAAGTTAATTACGAATTACCTCACGTCATTTGGAATTTGGCAGTGACAAATTGACAGAAAACAAAAGTAACTGTTTTACAGTACAGGTATCGCGACACAGAGATCGAAGTACTCCGTAATAAAATACTTAAAAGAAAAGAAAACACATTTGTAATCATATCAGTGTATTACAAATCCTTCAACCAGGAAAGGTTGTCGCCTAGTATATTGTGATGTCTAATGAGGTGTCTTATCTGTAGTCAATAATACTAGACTGAATCTAAGACTAGATGAAGCATTTGTTATTAAAGATCGTAAAGAAACTGTACATATTTGTTCATAAACTGTGACACGAAAATGTCTTATAGTCGTAAAATAATAATTAAATATAATAGTAACAACATTAAAAAAGTATTTGATTAAAAATTTTTAATATCTATTTTGTCAGTTTGATGTTTTTAATAGTTTATGAATGTTTATGAATGAAATTTATGTAACAAAGAAAACACGTATGCAAGCTAAACTATCAATTTTATAAAATATCAAATACTTCTAATTCCTCTTGCTTTGTTACATAGATAAGGAAGTATATAATTACATATTTGTTATATCAAAGTAGAGATACATTCATCTTAGAAACATTTTTACTCATAAAATTCAACTAAAATTCTCTATATGTATTTATTGTTCCTTCATAGGAGGAACAAAATCAATTGAACGAATTCTGCTGTACAATACATCATGCTATTATAACTAATTAATTATTTGAAAGCGCTATAATGCCAACCATGGGTGATGACGAATAGCTTCGCGACTTCGATCTCCGTAATCATATGTTATTTCCACCCCTATAGGTATATTTTCTTTCGCCGTAAGTACCAGGTGTGGCGTCGACTCTACTTCTACGACTCGAGCGATTAAATTACCATTTCTTGAATGATTTACTAATCTACCTAACTTATCAGTCTCTGCTGTTGCATCGACGCTAAAAATATGGTGATGTTGTAAGTGGTCAATGATTTACAATAATTTTATGAACAATTAATGAAGAAAATACCTACCAATACTGATGATTACGATGTTGAAAATAATACATATAACACCCAGTGTTCTGGTCTTGTGCGTATATTTTTTCACGTTTCTTTGCTGTTACTTGATCGATTAATTCACCAATATATTCTACTACAAATTCTCCTTTCATGAACTCTCGTGTTGTTACTACACCACGACCTTTACCAGCAAAGTGTCTTACCTAAAGAAAAATATTTTATGTGGAATTTACGATAAAATAACAACTTTCTTTCATCAACTTGTCTTACTTCTAAGCCTTCTTCTACTTGATAAAGCACTTTATTTTCCATATCACGTTGCTTTTCTTCTAATACAGCTTTCTTTGATTTTCTTACACTGCGGCGTACTGGAAAGTAGTCAGTAAGCTTATGATTTGTACTTTTAGTATTTGAAGAATCTATTGACCGATTTGTGGCAGACTGATTGCTGGTTAATTTTCTACGGCTATGATTAGCAGACTTTTTTAAAGGTTGTTGCTCCAAATTAAGTGTGGGAGTTACTACAGGTTTCTTATGCATATTTTCATTCGTATTTCTTTCATCTAAATCTTCCAATTGATGGTTTGGCATGTTAATCCTGTGTGGTGTTGACGGACCATGAATAGGTACTGCTACAGGTGTTTCTGAAAATTTGTTTATTTATTGAATCATTATCATTTAAATATATGTACATTATGACCTATCAATTAGCAATTAATGAAATGTTACCATCCGTTCTGAATTGACCAACATCAGTGAGAATATCATTTTGTACATCATTGGTTTCTTTACTTCCATAAAACCTTTCTTCAATAGGCAGGATAGAAGCTTTATTTTTAGGGACATCTGTAATCTATGTTTTAAAATGAATGATACTATTGTATATTTTATCATTTTGAATAAAAAATATATATTTGTATATAAGTTATAAAATATACTTAGATTAAAGAATATGGATACAATGAACCAATTGGTCAAATCATAAATAGAACCCAATAACATGTAAAATACTCAAATACTCAAATACTCAAAATAACATGTAAAATACTCTAAAAATGCTCAGTCTTACACAGTTATAACATTTGAATTAGTAGATTTCTAAACTTAAAACTGGTATCATTGAACTCTAACAAGTATTTTTAGTAAATATAAATTTCAACCAAAAAATTGGGCATTCAGAGGAAAAATTCACATGTTTAATTTGTATTTGAAACAAATTACGTACTTGTGTATAGAAAAAGGAACTTATGCACATAGGCACTTTATGTGCTTCAGATACTGAATGGATCTCATCAGAATTAACATTTTTAACATTACTATCATGCAGTTTAGCCTCCTTCTTCATTGGTGAAGTTATATCATATTGAGGGGATAAAACAGCAGCTCTTGTACGAATTGTATTTCTTGTTTGCACACGTTTTCGTCTTCCTACAATTAAATTAACCATTTATACTCTATATTTTATAAATCTTCCGAAATATAAAATATTAAATATGATAATATACAAAATTATATACCATAGCTAATTGTAATATTAATTTTATCTAACATTTTATTTTTGTTAAATATGAGTTTTTAAACTATGTACATTATACGTACATATATTATGTCACTGATCAAGTTTCATGTCTTATCATTGTAATTACAGAACCTACACAACATTGTATACATATGTAACAGTATATATGTATGTATATCTGTGAATATCGTATTGTCATAGATGCATATTAATATCTACGACACTTTGTGAAAAATATTATTGCAATAATAATTGTTTGTTACAATGAGCGTGACGAATGAGTAATGAAATATAAAAAATATGTACATAGATATAAAATTTAATATTTTCGAATATATCATTTTCTGGTGACTAGAAATATATTTTAGGAGCGTAAGTGTATAAATAAAAATTGGGGACAATTTATTTGGTAAAAATTGTGCAGAAATTAAGTGATGTTCTGGGAAACTAGCGTCTTTGAGGTAACATTCAAAATGGAGAGGAAGAGAGGAAGTAAAAACCATCAAAACATAACCTAATTATCGGAATAAAATGTTTAGTGAAAATGTAGATGAATTTTTTCGAATTATATTCCTACCTTTCACCATGTTACCCCTTGATTTTCCTATGTAACGGATGAATACTGATTCTACTTTTCCCATACAAAATTCTAGCTACGCGAGACGGCCGTTTCGATTCACTTCGACGCTAATGTACTTAACATAAATGATTCCTTGATTAATTCGAATTTTCACACTCGTGTATTTTTTTACGAAACGTGTTCGTTTTATTTTTACAAACACGAGGCAACATTTAAGACCGAATAATAAGTAATTTATATAGTCGCCATTGTTCACAATTTCATTAATCTATTCGAAGCATTTTGTGAGGAGGCAAGGCAGTAATTGTAATTACAAACATCGAAATAACATACCGGATATGCCGCCATGTTGCTTACTATGCTACACGATATACTATTATTAAATTAGATACTATCTGTATCTTTGAGTACTGTAGATACACACATATATTTCCTTTATTGCTCTCTAAATACATTTTATAGATTAGGTTTCTCATTTTTTCTCGTATCTTTATCCCTTTATCCCTCGTCCATACAATTCAATTTTGTAGGATACAATCAGTCAGGAATTGATACTTCATAATCAAAATTAAATTTTTACAACGTTCGCTTTCTATAGAGTTATATATTTCATAAACTATATATACGTGATTTTACAATGTTAATCTGTATATTTCTTTACAATTAAACCTACAATGGCTCACAAAATTAGTTGAACACCTACTATAACAGATTTTTATGGATATATTACATTATATGTATTACATGTAACTTTTTAAAATTTCGTTAACACTATAATGAGACACGATTATCTCAATTATAATAGTAAAATTTGAAATCACTCCAAAAACGTGTATAGAACTCACAAAACATTTATTGCAGACATATATATATATATATATATAGCGAAAAATTAGTATACAGCATGAATAGTAATTTTAAGCATACAATTACTGCTAAAAGTGGTCTCATTACATATTCTGCTTATTAATATAACGAACAATTGACTGTTTAAATACTTTGATGATTTTTACGAAGTTTAATTTTTCATTACAATGCTAATGAAATTTTAAAATGTTTTGTATAATATACATATAAAAAATTTCTACGACTATTTAAATATTTTCGTGAGCTACTATTTATGCTTCATAAATTATAAATTCACTATGTTATATTTTCTTATACTAAACCTGTTTTAAGTTGTAAAATTCAGCTGTTAGTCATACTAGAACTTCTTTATAATAAATACGTCTAAACCGTGTATAATGCCATAAAATTCGGATCTTCTTACTAAATAAAAGGTATGCATATACATGTGTAAAAATAATTGAAAAATGCAATAAGACAGTCATTGTTTGATTTATATAATACAGAAATGTTCAAAGACATATACATCTTCTAAGAATAAAGAATATATCATTACATGATTAATACGAAGACTCATTGAAAAAATACATATGTTTAACTCTAACTAAAAAAAATAAGATAAAGCAGCAAGATACAACAATTAAAAGTGTCTCATATATATGTATGTACATTGATAACTTAAACGTATAAATTTAATTATTTATTTTCTACATTCGCGATATAAAATTGACGAAATCAAATCATTTTCCTATATCGTTTAGTTCCAGGAGTTGGCCACCAGATAGCGGTGTCAGCGGCGCGAAGCTCGGATCGATCGTATTAGAACGATGTTATTTTTTAGATAGATTTAGGTAAGCAATCGTAGAATTCTAGATGAACACATATTATTTTAGTGAAACGTCGGCTCGAAATCCTTTGATTTTCCGAAGAAAATCTAAATCTATCGAAATCTGAGTTATTTGATATTTCTGTAAAGAGATAGCTGTCATATTCTTTTCTTTTTACCGCGGATACTTTAAATCAACTAACGATCAGCGCGGCGCCTCTGCAACGTTGCCAAGCGTCCGCCCAGCTCATTTAAGTGTAACCACGCGCTTACGAACACATGATACGCGATATGCATGGTTTGTTTACTGTTCATTGTAATTTCGAAGTACACGTGCTCAAATAAGCAATTGTTAAAAAATTATCGTGTTCGTTTTAACACGTATCAACGACTTGTCTTCTCGTGTCTTTCGTGTTTTTAGTCAAAGTGACCTGTGATTCGTACTACAAATCAGAGAGGAGCCAGTAAATCAGCGAACTATCTATTTAAATGGTATTATAAATAAATATACTGATCCAAAGTTTTTTTTGTCAGATTGAAGAAACAAGATACCTACAAATTATCCCAATATAAAAGAACCATTTATTTTTAATCATTTAGAACTATCAGAATTGCATGTTAACGCCTAAATATTTTGTTAATATTATTTACACCGATCCTTGCTTGCCTCACTGTTCGCTTTAAATTTGCATGCATTGTCATGAAAAATGTAGTTACGGAATAGTCGATAGATGTCAGAATTTTCCGCTCTTTTTATTCGTGTTTTAAACACCTTATATGGGTTTATCTTTTGCTTTTTCGATCTAATTATGAGCTAATGTTTCAATTAGAATTATTATATAATATCATTGATCAAGAGGAATAAGAATCGATGTTACGTTAAGTTAAGTTTATTGTTCTCTCCCTGGTTACAATCTTTACATTGATTTCGTCGAAGGAAGGCGTTATTCAGAAGCCATCTTGCTTCGGTTTCCGCGCTAATTTCAAATTTTAACTTGTTAAATTGCACGTTTTCATTACATACCGTATCGGTCATACTTTTCTTTTTTTTCTGTAATCGCTTAGTGTTATTAATTGTATTAATATAAAAGTACAAAAATACAGACTTAACATTATATCTTACTCTACTTCATAAACGATATATATTGGCCAAATATTCATGCACTTGTCGACATCTTTTATGAATATATTATGTTATAACTACATTAGTACTGTAATAACACCCAACTATCTGGATTATATTAGTAACATTTGAAACAATTCTGAATATGTATATAGAAATTGTAAGATATCTAGTACAAGTGTATATTTTGTACAGATCTTAAAAATATTCAAACGGACAATCATCCATAATATTATTCATAATATTAATAAATCTCAGTATTCAGTATTTACCTTTAACTTTTATTATGTGCTTAAAGTGATTATTCATATTCTATACTAATTTTTTTACTAAATATAAGTTTAAAATAAGTATATTGCAATTTCTAAATATATTTTCAGATTGGATCCAAATTTTGCCAATGTAATCAGTGTATAATATTAAATAAATAATAAATAATTAAAAAAATATTAAATATTTGATAGTTTATAAAATATCAAATATTTTTATTTTTAATTTTATTTTCTTTCTTAAGAATCAACATAAAGTATTTATTATGTTATGTATTTATGTTATGTGATATTGTATGTCCACTTTTAACATTTTTGAGAAATACAGTCTTAAAAATTCAGTGATGTTTTATAACTAAATAAATACTTTTTGCATTGTATTTATTTTTACCAATACTATTATAGAATTAGTTCCAAATTGTACATTGATTCTTTTTAAGAACATAAAATGACAAAGCCAAATCATGGTTTTTGAAAATATCAATATATACACTAAATACAATAAACAAAAATGTTATTTTTCTATAAAGTAGATATAAATGTGATTTTTATATAGCGTACGGAAACAGTCAAGGAATATTGAAATGTATAAAAAAATATGTGTATAGTAAGCTACAGATATGGTGTTTTGAAAGAGCGGTGATTTTTTGATTAACGCGCTCCTAAGAATGTTCTCTTAAATCGTTACAATTTGGCAACGCCGCGTGGTTATATTCCGCAAGCAGCAGCCATAGCCAGCGCGTGTGTTTTTGTATTTGCATCGCGGTGCACCGTGGGCCGGGCGAAAGCCAAGATGGCGGCAGCCGTGTTTGGCAAACGCGTTTCAACTGTATGATCGGTGTAGACCGCATAAATGGCACGATCTAAGCGCACAGTAAGTTCTAACACTGTGATTTCCTAGTTCGCACAATTCACCGGCCAACTGAACGTTGCTGAGTGATGTCCATTTAACGAGACACGAAACACGAAATATTCTTTACGAGGAAAAAAGTGTCTCGTGCACCCTGTCACAAGTCAGCATCTTCGATTGCACACGGCGAAGATAATTATTCACAAGGTGTTCGGTCAAGATATCCCAGTTATCTTGACTCTTCAGTAACCGCCAAGATTATAAAAGGATTTTTTGACATGGTGAGTTTTTGTTTATGATTCGTTTCACTGGTACTGAGAAGGCGCGCTTCTTTCGTCCAATACTAATACGTATTTCTTTGTGCATCCCATCTATTGGCACGACTAACCTATTAGACGCGGTTACCGTGTATCGCGTATATACACAGTCCCTCTTATTGTAATTTTAAATGACTCACCGACACTAGCCTCCCTCTCCCTATTCCGTATCCCTCCCGCTTTTTCCTCGAGTTAAACAAGTTCACGATCGCTTTCCTTGTTCTTTTCCTTTTCTTATTTTTTTCAATTAAATACGAATTGTAGTATTGTACGAGCCATTCAAAAAATACATCGATTAACTTGAAAATTAAAAGCTAAGGGAAAGCGATAATATAATGAGTATTGGTTTTTTAAATATACATACTTTGGAATTTATTGTTATTTATGTCATTCTTTTGTGATGAATGAATTTACGGATGTAGATAATAATATTGATAAAGAAATTAAAAAATTTACAAAAAGGGAAGTTGATAAAGCCTATACATGATAGCAGTTTTTATGTTTCTAGTTAGACTTAATTTATCCTTATATTTATGGATAAAAAGTTATTACATAATGTTATGAAACTATAAAATGTGAGTTGCAGATTAAAAATGCACTGAAATTTATGCTTGATCCATTGTTTTCTTATAAATTTAAAAATATCAATAATGACTGTAATAAGTTAAACATTGAATTTATTATTAGATTAATGATAAATTAATATGTAATAATATGTGCTGTTAAAACATTGAACAAATCTTTTGTCAGTCAACTAAAAGGGATAAGGACGCAATGAATGAAGATAGCAGCAGTGACGAGGATGAAGATCCCGATAACATGGGTGTGCCTGGTAAATATTTCATTTTTAAATATAAAAAAAGCATTTAATGCATAATAATTCTCATTAGGTGGTGGGAAAGATCTTGCCACTGCTACTGGGATTGCGAATATTAAGGATGAAAAACCTGTAGATGTCCCATCTAATGCAATGGCTAAAGGACAAGGAGGTTTAAATAGTAAGAAGAGTTTTAATAGAAAAATATGATAGAAAAATATGCAATGAATTCAAAAAGAATTTTATTTATATTTTTTGAAATTATATTTCTTTAACAGTGTTAAATCAGAAATTTGGTAATAAAATTCCTGGTGGATTGGTGACTAAGACAGCAGCACCAGGTTATGAAATGGTACGTGTAGGAGGATCACAGGGTACACCACCTGGTTTTGTTAATACAAATCAGTTAGGTCAATTAGGTCAGTTAGCTGCTGCTGGTGGTCCATATTTTCCACCAGGACTAGCAACTCTTGCAGGTTTTAACCCTGCAGCTTTCTTTCCACCAAGTGAGTACAGCATATTTTTTATTTATTCCTAATATTCTATAACATAAAATAATTCATTCCTGTCTGTATTATAAAAATTAAATGTATGTACAAGTCATTTATGCACATACATTATTGCTTTTATATCAAGAGTATATTTGTATAATAAATTTATACCCATATTGTTGCATTTTATTGTAACATTGTAACTTAAGCGTAATTAACTATTGTATTATCTGTAATTATTTTAAACAGTGTTATAAATTATAATACTGGGTGAGTAATTGAGTAGTTTTACATATGTTATCGTTCCCTAGGCATGGATATGAGCTTAATGAGTGGTTTTATGGGTATGCCTGGAATGAACATGGGTGTTAATCCTCTTGTTCAATTGTTAAACCAAAATGGTTTACATCCAAATTGGCCAGGTGGGCTGTCAGGTATTCTTCATATTTGTAATATCCTAAAATCATTTTAATAATTATAATATTGTTGAAACACATAATTATGTTTATAATATTACTAATTGAAATCATTTAACATAATAAGATTTTAATCTCACAATACAGTAATTTAAAACATTATTGTAGGCAAAGCTGTGTCTCAGCTATGGATGAATGCTGGAGATCCTGCAAAAATGAATATGCAACCTACCATACCAGAAGAAGAGGAGGTGGATGATGAAGATATGGGTGTTGCAGAAACGTATGCCGACTATATGCCTACTAAACGTATGTTATTTAACTTCACTTTGAAAATACATTACATTGATATTTATTTATTAGATAACATACCTCTTAATTAATACAATCCATAGTTAAACTCGGACGGAAGCATCCAGATCCTGTTGTGGAAACTGCATCATTATCTAGCGTCGAGCCAACGGACGTCTGGTACAAGCTTTCGATACCAGAAGAAACGATGCGAACTGGAGCTTTATCTGCGCTGCAACTTGAATCAATAACGTATGCGTCTCAGCAACATGAACATCTCTTACCAGATGGTACACGCGCTGGTTTTCTTATCGGCGATGGTGCAGGAGTTGGTAAAGGACGAACTATAGCCGGAATTATATTCGAAAATTACTTGAAAGGAAGGAAACGTGCTATTTGGGTATCTGTCTCGAACGATCTCAAATATGATGCAGAGCGCGATTTAAATGATATTGGCGCGTCAAAAATTGAGGTACTTATTCTTTAAATTGGAGATATCAATCATTTATTATTTTAATTTTGTTGATATAAAAGTCGATGTAAAATTTGAATGGAAATATAAATTGTATTCTTAGGTTCATGCATTAAACAAATTCAAGTATGCAAAGATCTCGTCAGCGGTAAATGGTAACGTAAAGAAAGGAGTAATATTCAGTACATATTCAGCTTTAATTGGAGAATCTTCGCAAAGTGGTGGAAAATACAAAAGTCGATTGAAACAGCTTTTACAGTGGTGTGGTGAAGATTTCGATGGGTTGATTATATTTGATGAGTGTCATCGGGCGAAGAATTTATGTCCTACGGGAAGTTCAAAACCTACTAAAACTGGTACGTATATTAGACACATTATTTGTATTATAAACTTATACATGTAACATGCTTGCTATTATGTTTCATATAATGCAATTGTGTTTTGTGGTACAATAATGTTGTATATTTATTATTATGTTTCATATAATTTATTGCAATTTCCAATGTATTCCAGGTTTGACAGTCCTAGAGTTGCAAAACAAGCTTCCTAAAGCTAGAGTAGTGTATGCCAGTGCCACAGGCGCTTCCGAGCCCCGTAATATGGCCTACATGGTTCGATTAGGTATGTGGGGCGAAGGAACACCATTCCCCGAATTCAATGATTTTATCACCGCCGTGGAGAAGCGCGGAGTCGGTGCAATGGAGATCGTAGCGATGGACATGAAGTTGCGAGGCATGTACATCGCCCGACAACTCAGTTTTCATGGAGTAGCCTTTAAAATAGAGGAAGTACCGTTATCCAAAGAGTTTACCGAGGTCTATGATCATTCAGTTCAACTTGTGAGTATTAAAACAGAAGATCTAATTAATTGACGGTTAATAATTTATTAATTAATAAATTTTGTATAGTGGGTTGAAGCAATGCAGAGGTTTCAAGAAGCAGCAGAATTATTGGACGCCGAGAATCGTATGAAGAAAACTATGTGGGGACAGTTCTGGTCGTCACATCAACGCTTCTTCAAATATCTATGTATCGCTGCTAAAGTGAAACATGCTGTGGCAGTTGCACGTGAAGCCGTAAAGTGTGGAAAATGTGTAGTTATAGGTCTACAATCTACCGGTGAGGCACGCACGTTAGAACAATTGGAACGCGACGATGGTGAATTAAGCGATTTCGTTTCCACTGCAAAGTAAATACATCATTCAGTTTTATTAATATGTAAATACAAAAAGACTGTTTATTTCTACATGAATGTGTTTATTTTAGAGGAGTACTTCAAACGTTAGTGGAGAAACATTTTCCAGCATCAGACCGTAATCACATACATCGAGTTCTTGGTATTGAACCATCGAAAATGCAGAGATTAGACGATCTCGATGATATTGATGGAGCTAGCGGTTCTGCGGGTGGAAGTAAAAGAAAACCAATACGACAGGCAGCTCAACGAGCCTCGAAGAGAGTTCGTACATTCCCATCGGATGACGATTTTACCGATGACGAGAGGAATGGTGGACATAGCTCTGGTTCGGAATATAAACAGAGTGGCAGCGAGAGCGAAGACGATCATAGGACTGACGAAGAAAGTAATATCACTTCTGATTCTTCTTTCAATTATAGCGAATCAGACTCTGGTAGGTTTCACATATTATTTGACTGGTATCGTTAGATCATAAGCAACTGATTTAAATTAAATTTAATATTATTTAATTGTGAAATATAAATAAAGCATACATTTTAATTTTAAAAATGAATAGTAATTTATACAATATAAATCAAAATTGAAAGCTTAATTTTACTTTATTCAAACTATTGTGTGTTACTTATGACCTAAAGGTACTAATTAAGGGTTAAAATCGTTTAATCAAAATGTTCTGCTAATTTCTTACTTATATTACAGATTCAGGCGATGGAAGGCGAAGGAAGAAAGGCGCCAAGAAACAAAAAAAACCAGTGAAGAAACGAGCTGGTATATATTTCGTATTCTCAGAAATATTACCGCGATTAAGAACAAATGTAGTGGTAATACATTGATAAATTATACAGGACCCATAGCTGCTGGAGCGACGCGCAATCGTGCGCCATCGAGAGACGCCGTGGAACGTGCCTACACCATGAAGAAGGAATTACTATCACAGGTCGAAGACTTAGGCGAACGACTACCACCAAATACTTTGGATCAACTAATTGACGAGTTTGGTGGGCCGGAAAATGTCGCCGAAATGACTGGTAGGAAAGGGCGAGTTGTTCAGACAGAAGATGGTACCATTCAGTACGAATCCAGATCTGAAGTGGATGTTCCATTAGAAACGCTTAATCTAACTGAAAAACAGAGGTACATAATAAGTTTATCTTTAATATACATGTAAAAAAAGTCTACTTTCTATCTCTATTTTCTATCTAAAAGTCTACTTTAAATCTGAATGGTTCAATGTCGTAATAGGTTTATGGATGGCGAGAAAACAGTGGCCATTATCTCTGAAGCAGCCAGCAGTGGTATATCATTACAAAGTGATAGGCGAGCAAGGAATCAGATGCGACGAGTGCATATTACTCTCGAATTACCATGGAGCGCAGACAGAGCGATACAGCAATTCGGACGAACGCATCGTTCTAATCAAGTGAATGCTCCGGAATACATATTCCTTATCTCGGATTTAGCCGGTGAACGACGATTTGCATCCATCGTTGCGAAGCGTCTGGAAAGTCTTGGAGCTCTTACGCACGGTGATCGAAGAGCTACAGAAACCAGAGATCTCTCGCAATTCAATATTGATAATAAATACGGACGTGCAGCACTTGAAGCGACAATGAGAACTATTATGAAGTTTGTATACTTCTTATAATTTAACCTTCTACTATCGAGGTGGAGTCTCAGATTGAAGTCTTCCATTTTGTTTATAACTAAATATTTATATTTCGCCTACCTTTCGACAGTACAACGATATATGCATTACGTAAATAAATTTACATAGTTTGTTTATCTTATTAAATGATAACTGATGTATGTGCAATGGAGTCCGTTAAAGGGGGAAAAATTGAGAGAAATCCGTAAACTGCGTAATTACCTTAAGATTCTTTTACGATATAGGATATCTACAAATATAAAGTGAAAAATCTATAAGGACTGATATTGCACCTTTGTATCGTTACAAAATCAATCAGCCAGTAAATAGGATTGCGAGATATTGTCTGTAATAATTTCTGATGAAATCGGCTGGCAGACCATCTCTGGTCTGGATGATGGCGGATCTATTGTGTTATGTATATTAGGAAAATGTGTACCAGAGATAAATCAATAAGAAAGACTGCCAGTAATGTTCTTTATTTATATATAAATTAAATATAAAGTTCAGGAGTATTATAGACTCCACCTCGAACTTTATATACTAAATATGGTACTTCGGTAGTAGAGGCTTAATAATATATCTTATATATTCCTATACACTTTTTGAAATGTCTAATATGGTTTACTAAATTAAATTAATTCTCTTATAAATGAAATTACTAGATACGAGCCTCCGCTTGTACCACCACCACAAGATTATCACGGAGATTTCTTCAAAGATGTGGCTGATGCATTAGTGGGTGTTGGTTTAATTTGCAATAGTGAGAGCACACCTGGTGTACTCACGTTGGACAAAGATTATAACAACATGTCAAAATTCTTAAATCGTATTCTCGGTATGCCGGTTGACCTGCAAAATCGGCTATTTAAATATTTCACCGACACTCTGAACGCAATTGTCACGCAAGCAAAAAAGACCGGTCGTTTCGACATGGGTATTCTCGATCTTGGTACATCTGGAGAAAATGTAAAAAGGGTTAAGTTATACCGTTTCTTACGGAAACACGCTACTGGAAAGGCACCAACCGAGCTTCACGTTGTTCATGTTGAACGTGGAATGAATTGGGCAGAGGCAATGGACAAATGTTCCGAATTGACGGGATCCAAAGAGGGCTTCTATTTAAGCCACCAGATCCGTAATGGAAAGCAAACAGCTATTCTTGCTGTTATAGTAGATACCGGAAAGAAAAAATCTGAGAGTAAAAAAGATCAGCTGTATATGGTTTATAGGTAGAGTGTCTTTTTCGTAATAAATATAAGATAATGATTAACAATTTAAAATTGATTATATTGTGATTCATGTTTTTGTTTAAAGACCCAATACAGGATTGCAATTACGACAAGAAACTCTAGGTGAATTAGAGAAAAAATATAAGAAGGTATCATCAGACGAAGCAGAACCACATTGGTCACAACAATATGAAGCGTCTGTAGATACATGTTCACATGCCTACTGGCGCGGCAATTGTAAAAACGCGACTCTTGGTATGGATTGCGAGGTTGGACTTCGAAGACGTTCCTATAACGTATTATCAGGTTCGGTGTTGAGCGTTTGGAGTCGAGTTGAAAGCATTCTTGCAACACGTTCTGCTCATAACTCTAAAATGCAAGTAGTACGCTTACGAACTGGTAAGTTTTATGAAAAGTTTAAATATAATTCTATAAAACTATTGCACATGTTATAGAAACTGTTAAAAGTTTTGTTTATTTTTTCTTGTAGATGAAGGCTTAAAAATAGTCGGTACTCTTATTCCAAAGTCCTGTATGGAAATATTGCGTCAAGAATTATCATCAGATGCTGAGAATACCGAAGAACTTACATTTTGAACAATTCGTTAATTCGCTTTTATAGGTAAGTAACTGACATAACAAACAAAGCGAGCTTTATTTGTTGGAAAGGAATAGCGAGTTCGTAATTTTGATGTGTTATCAAGAACAGGACCAAAAGAAGCGATTAATGTGAATATAACATGGACAAATCCCTCTTCCTAAGTCTTGCGATAAAATTCAGTAAAGAAGAGGGTGCACCTGCGAATGCACGACAAAGATATGAATTAATTAAGTCATTTAATAAGGATATATCAGGTAGATACGAAAGCCTGATTTGGTAATGACAAGTGAAACGAACATGTGGAACGAACATTTACAACCTGCGAATTGTATGAGATCCAAACTTATCTTTTCGTTAGGCTTTGACGTCGCTATGTTAAACGTTTTAATGAAGTATGTTTTGCTCGCCCGTTGTATCTCCTCGATTATACATAAAACATTACTATATAGCTAGAATATTTTCTTTCTTTTTTTGTAATTTTACTCATAAATTGCGCTCGCGTTTAATTGGACGTTAGTGGGAATGAATTTTTTTTTTATTTTTCATTTATCTTCTTTTCACATCGCTGAGTAAAAAAAAATATTAAATCCATAATTTTGTAATGCAATTATAGTTGCATACGAAGTACATTCGCCATTTGTTTTATATGTCAAAGAAAAATATAATTGTTTTGTAAAAGGCATCGCTGCATATAGAACAACTTTAGTTTTGTTCTTTTCTCTCTCTCTCTCTCTTTCGATCGCATTACGCTGTAGAAGAATTTTAATCAATACAATAGTTTTATGTTGCATCTACCACAAAGAATTATATCGAATGTGGAGAGAAGCTAGAATCTTATGTGGAAACGTAAAATTAAACCATAGCGATGCATACGACTTAAGGAACCGTATTTTACGCTAATCATATCTTGAAGAACAAATTTAAACATTCAGTGAGAATCGATTATGTAAAATCTTAGTGATAGGTAAAGGTTTACTTACTTGCATATATATTGTGACTGATTAATGGAACGGAAGTAAGTAAAACCCGGAAGAAAAGATATAAAAAATATTAGTACTATATCAGAAAAGAAGAGCAACAAACAATCGATTCTCGTTGGAATATACACAGATGTATACGCAACTGTTCCAGTTCTTTTCTTTAATTGTTAAATTGATCGGATAGTTAATTAATGACCATTGCTACTGCTACCATTAATATTATTACACTACTGCTACTATTATTAGTACTAGTATCCCACTGCTACTATTACTATAGGGAATAGAGGGACGAGGTAATAAATGAGAATTCTTCTATCTCGTAAATTTTATGTTAAAACTAACATTTATTATTTATGAAGTAAGTGCCAAGGTAGTGTAATCCTTGTTCGTTTTTATAAAAATTCGCCTTTCGTACTATATTTAACAAAATAAATTTTTTTATTTTTTATTATATTAGACACAGTGATATAGTAATATCAGTTACAATAATAGATGCATAATTTAAAAAGTTGCGCTTGGGAAACAATGTATAACCTCGTCTCCCAATAATTCTCCATTTATAAGTAGTCAACATTAAAACAAAAGTTAGATTCAAACGATACGTACGGCAGTATATTTATATTCAAAAATCATAAAGTAGTCATGCGATTCGCATGTATATTGAGTAGATGTCTGTTGTTTATTTGTACGCCTGGACGAGTTTTGATAGCTAAGTAAGATGGATCTCACAATCTATCATCTATGACAGAAAACAGTAATAAAACAAGAAAAATAGAAGATCCAATTTAAAAAAGAATGGTAAATAGGGTATCTTGGAAAAATCGATAGAATTAATTTTAAGTAGAATCTCCATTAGAAAAATAAAAAAGCAAAAAAAAAAAAGAAGAATTACAAGGATATGCGAATTAGCGTTTACGTGTTTAGACGCTATGAAGCGAGAAGTTGTCTTGTGAATATTTTCTTGTCTTCGTAACTATTCTTACTACAAAGAATCGTTCTGATGTAATCCATGAGAAAAAAATAACACTACTACGTTTCTACGATTCACTACATATTGCATTTATAAACAAGAATAAAAAAATGGAAAGAAGAAAAGAAAGAATATAAAAAAATACACATTTATATAACGTAGATAAGAAAGTACTCTTATTACGTTGTATTATTTTCCATGATATTAGTAGGATACAGGATACCTAATAAATTATTTATTAATGTACATTAAAGAGATAATTCGTTCGTTGTGTTTATTTTTCTCAACATTTGTGTAATTACTTTTACGCGAGGAATATTCATTTCATACAAAGCTGCAACATTTATATTGATATATTATATATATTCGTTCTTTTATAAACGTGGAGATTCTTAATTAAAACTATCGGAGACGAAACTATCAGCTAACAAACAAAAAAAGAAAAATTGAAAGTGATTTGTGATTATAATAAAACATTTTCAAAGTGTAAATATATATATTAAAGGATATAAAGCAGTTTTAGGTAATACGTGTACCTTATATTCGATATTTTTACAATTCTTGCTTGAGTTCCTATTACAAACAAGGTGTAATTTATAAATGTGGTATCTAGTATACGTGGAAACCAGGCACTGCACTTGCCGAAAGTAACGTGATTCCTTTCGTAACGTGCTGTGTTTTGTGAACTCGAATGAGAGATTCTAATGATGCTATACATATATACATATATATATGTACGTGCGTGTGTATATATACATGTATAAATGTTTTCTGTGTAAGTAAAATTAATACTTCTTAGTAAAAAATGAAGAAGAAAAAGTGTGATGTTAACGAAAATCGATCTTTCGAATGATAATCCCGAAACCACACACTTATTAATTACAATATTTGCATTAATGTTATTTTCCTCCATTGTTGTATAATTTCTTAAGTAGTAATCATCGTGCATCTTTGTCTCCATTGCTTTGAAACATATATGTTGTACCGCGAGAAAGCATCCGAGAATACATTGATTCATAGGCGTATGAAATACAATGGATTTCCATAAGAAAGAAATATGTAAATTGTTTCCTCTTGCAAGCACAGACTCAGTACTTGCATCGAATTATACCAATAGTAAATAAAAAGTCTTATATAAACATCAGTCTACTGCACTGCGAATAGTATATCATGGTTTTGTTTTTTTTAACAACAGAACAGTAGCAAAATTTTGAAGATTTGATTTTTTATACATGCATGGTATTTTACAGTCTTTACTCAAAGGCATAAAGCAAAGATGTGTCCAAAATAACACTTGTATAGTCGTGTATATAGGAAATTGAAACAAAAAATACAAATGATTCTGTAAATACATGAAATCTTCACCATTTGTTTTAATGTTTATTAAATTAACATATTGATCGTGGACTTAATCTTTTTACATAGTATCACCCACGACTTATGTTACGTATAAAAAAACTGTACAACAGTTCAACATTTTCTTCTTTCTTTTCTTTTACTTTCTTAACTCGCAAGAACGAAAAAACATTCATTCGACCATTCAGAGTTCACTTACGCATGTTCACATCACGCACAATCACGCATTCTTCAATTTCAGTTCTCTATCCGTTTATATATCGTAAATACATCACCAAATACCTCATCTACATATATGCATTCCCATTGATGTATCACTAACGGGTGGAAGTACTTTGGTATTGGATATTATTTAGTGAAAAGCATAGAGCAGCATGAGAAACGTGCAAAATCCGATAATAAGGCCGACTATAAGTGAATCGCGTCTTTTACGTAAATTTATCCTTTGCACTAGACTATTTACTGCTGGAAATCGATTTGAAATGTCATTTAGCCTGGTCTGTATACGTTTGAACGTTTGCCTTTGAGTCATCAGATGATCTCGCGTTTCCATTGCTATGCTTATTTGATCATTAAGCAAATGATCAGAACTGAAAAAAAATTATCTGATTTTATATTGGCAAAAAAATGTAACAAACAGGGCACTTTATACTATGTATAACTCAGCATAAATCAAAATAAAACGAACAGTATAGCAAACAATACTTACTTGTGAATGTGTTGATTTTCTTTCATATACATTTCCCGACGATTTAGTCCAGTTACACTTTTGTAGTTACTGTTCCATAGAAGATTTATAAACTCTTAATCAAATATTTAAAAGGAAATATAATTTAAAGTAATAAAGTAATAGGTATACGTACTCGATTTCTTTACGGACACTACCTAATAAATCTTCTCTATCCCTTCTTGCATCAAAATTATTTCTAATTTTGTTGAATTCCAATTTATAATCTTTCAATATGTCTTTGTGGCGTTGCATTGTATGCAACATTGCAGCACCGTTTGGTTGTAATTTGCTCATTCTCTCATTTATAGAAAACAACTGTAACAAACAAAAACTATTTAATTTAAATTTTTGAAATGTAATATTGATATTTTAAACGTACCTTAGCCAATAATGCTTCTATTTCAGAGGCCATATTATCAAAGACATGTTCTTCATCTAAAAGAGGTTCTTCATCTCCATTAACAAGCTTGGATCCACTATTGACACCAAGCTTACTGAATGCTACCAGTTTTGCATCAATCTCATTTTCCAGGTGTCTTGCTTGCCTTCTAAGATCTAAAATTAAATATGAAGTTAATAAAAATACAGATTTTAGTAAATTATACATTAATATTAATAAAAATATATAAATAATTAATAGGTAAAGCATTATATTTAAATATAAATTATATATATATATATGTCGTAGTTAATTTAAAAAACAAACTTTTTTGGTAAAAGTATTAGTAGAAATTAATTTATATATCATCCGTTAAAAAAGATGACTAACTAGTTTTCACGGTAAGGTTAAGAATAGTAACAACAAAATTTGTACGCGAATTATCATAGAATTATTTATTATAAAGTAATTTTATTTCATGAACCTACCATGTAAAATCAATTATTATCTTATAATAATACGTATAAATAATGAGATCTTTTAAATTGAACTCTTTATGTTTCAAGTGAGCTTTGATGTAACAAAAGTGAAATATTTGTAATATAACTTCTGGAAGCAAAAATGTTTCACTTCTATTAGATTTGAATAAGATTGTATAAAATAATCTCATATTTCTTTGTTAGATGCAACGAAAAAAATGAAATTAATAGAAGAATGACATATGTCAAAACAAGCCGTTATATTACTTGTTGCAAGGCTTTTTGGAATACAAGAAGCCATGACAAGACCGTAAAAAAATAAAGAACGAGAGCAATATTTTCATCAGATGAACTCTACCTTCCCAATCGACAGCATCTAATGCGTTAGCCATTTGTTGTTCGCAAATTACGAACACGGTACTTTCTTTACTATGATATATGAATCCCTGCTGCTACACACGACATAACATAATCCCACGGAACAGATGATGGCAGTAGATACTTATACATAGCGCTCTAAATTCTAACTATGTATATATACGTGGCGGAAAATTCGAATCACTTCTAATATGATTCGATACTTAAAACTTTTATAAGTCTTGATAAATATTAAATTTTGAGTTTTGATGAATCTTTCAGATTTTTTAATTTTCGATAAGTCTTGAAAATATTGTATCTTCAATATCATGTATATTTATTATTGTACTCAGTACCAGTATCTTCAATATTTTATGTATATAATCTTTTATATTATATTCTAATTTATATATTTATATAATAAATTTTATATAAAATATTGCATATGCATCAAGCTTTCGAAAGATTCTAAGACTTCCAAAACTTTTCAAGCTCTTTCGAGGCTTTTCAAAACTTACCGAAACTTTAGAAACTTGAAATTTTTAAAAACTTTCAAGAATTTTAAGTATTAGATCATGTTTGAGGCAACTCAGATTTTCATAGCACCGAAAAGCTTCGAATTTGAGACTCATCTCCATATGTATTTATATATAGATATGTTTAGTCACATTTACATAAAAAACGAAATATGTTAGATGAATGACAACAAGTATATAAACCTTAATATATCTATAATAAATCGCACAGTTGAGATTTTCATGAAAATTATTCGTACACGATATAACATAGTTTTATATCAACATTACACTTGTGCAATTGCAGTTAGGTAAAAGTAGTAGTGAGTAAACCGGTTTTCGGCGGGATCTCGATAGTTACGATGCTACTACCTATGCCATACTATCCTGATATTATTGTCTAGGAGCAAGAGCTAGGAGTGAGATGATAATAATTCGAAATTCTTCGATATTATACAATTCGATTTGAACTCTCAAATAAATAATGATTTCATATGGGAATCTTATACAGTGAACAATCGCGTACAAGATTTATATACAAATTATACATAAATATAAAAAATATAAAATATAAAATTTAATAGAAGAGAACGATAGAAAATTTCATTCGCTATAACCCCCTTTTCTATTCGAGAAATTCCAAATGAATTTTAACGTTGACAGTAAGTATGTACTATGTGCATGTATGTACATATACTATATACATTCAATCTATTCTCCTGTTAATGAACAATATCTGTTTTACCGTGCTCGTGAGATAAGGATAGGAAGTCAGTTCCTATTCTCGCCATTTGTTACGTGGCGGTGCTCGCATCCTGAAAATATAACTTTAATTCCTACAGCTTAGGGTCATATGCTCATGCTGGTGCGGGCATAACAATCCACTACAGTTATATCAATAGATGATTGTTGTGGCATTTCCTACGATTTGTACTGTTCAATTTCATATAAAAACATTCGATAAATATTATATGTAATATTTTAAATTGTCATACGTGTCCTTTAAGTATATATATCACGGTGTCATGTATTTTACAAGATTCTTTCTTATAAAAATGCAACGTGCAATAATAAAAATTTTTGAATTAATTACATATGTTAATGAATCAATTAGATTTTTTAAACACAGTATATATTTGTTTACTCATTTATTTGAGGTTAAGGATCTCATTTTTTAGTATAATTGGTATGTACATGTACGTCAAATCTATTCCCCCGTTAATGAACAAAATCTGTTTTACCATGTTCACGGGATAAGTAGGTCAGTTTTTATTCTCGCCATTTGTCGCGTGGCGGTGCTCGTGTCCTGGAGATATAATTTTAATTCCTCCATAAGGGCCATCGCAGCACGAATGGGATTAACATCTTCTTCAATCACGATATCCGGAAAATATTCTTTTACAAGCCGTAATATTATATTCATTTGGTGGCTAGATCTATAAATACATGTATATATAACTCTTGAGGTAAATGAAAATAGCTAAGAAATTAATAATAAAAATTTTAAAAAGTTGGATATATTTCTATTTGTAACAAAGCCACATTTCATGAAATACAGTATATGTTATATCAATACTTAATTTAATTATTACGTTAATGCTTACGATACAGAAATACACACGAAAATTTTTCTGCGGAGACCTGTTTGTATTGAAAACTAAGCGACGAAAGGATTTTGGAATTAATTTATATGTTTATACTTAATTATGAAGGATGACATATTATCAAAGAATTTATATATTATTATTAGGAAAAATACCCTTAATAATTAATTTCCAGTAAAAATTCTGAAAAAATTGATTTGTTGAAAATTAACTTTTGTCAACAATCTGAAACGAAATTTATTAAATTCAATCGATTTTTATTTTATTTATACATTTTTATTGAAATTATTTTTATGTTCTTTATTGTATTTTAACCGAAGGAAGATTATATAAAAAATCTCCAAAATCATTCTCCAAAAATGCTCATTGTTCGTTTTCAATGTCTGATTTTCACAATGAAATATTTCAAGAATAATAACTTACCGCAAAATAATTTTAGTATTTTCATAATGTACGTTAAAACTAATCGATATATGTAATATGTTGAACCTCATGAAACGTAGCTTTGCTAGGAACATTACAAAATTATTTAATCATTTATTAAATCTTATTTTAATTATTTTTGAAATATAACATTCTCAAAAGAACATTATCTTCACCTTGCAGAAATTCTTAATTTTTCCTGTGTTTTGGTGTTAGGCAATACTTCAATCAAACAGTGCATCAGGCATCCAGTTGTCTGTACAATATAAGTATTTGTATAGATTTCTTGAAAAGACTTTTCTTTCAAGAACTTCAGAAATTCTTTATTTCTTTCAGGAACTCCTTTTATTTGTGCATTTATATTTTTTTCCACCGATGTACTTCTTAATGCTAAAATCATTGGCACGATATCATTCGTTCCTATTGCGCTAACATGGTTTCCAGCGGTTAGAAATTTGACTTGGTAACTATCGTCGATAGTGTCTTCGATTGTAAGACGGATAATAGATACTGGAACTTGATATTCTGTTTCTTCGACTTCGTAGGCGATTGTACCATACACCTCACAGAAGTGTTTTTTATCGAATTTTGGTAAATCGAGAACGACGGTAGCAACGACTTTGCTAGATGGCAGAATCTCATTGATTGGGCATCCAAATGTTTCGTTCTCCAAATTCCAAATCATCGACATACCACAAAGATCGTCGTCCTCTGCGAGAGACATGTAAACCTGGGGATTTCTTATTTTCCTGAAAAGAAGTTGAATATCTCAAGAAGCCAAATTAGAGAGGTAATATACAGTAAAATTCCATTTGTTGGAAATTTTCATATTCTATTCATATCACTTCTTATATTAATTATTTCACACTTGTCCCCAATGAATTTAGATAAGTGGAGTTCTACTGTAATGCTCACTTCCACTAAGTAGTGGACAATGGCTAGTTACCAAGTAATGTAGATAACATTATAATACTGTTTTATCGATATTTATACGAAATTAGAAATATGGAGTGTACAAACTGACATGGAATATGTAATCGAGATAGTAAAATTTCCTTCTTTTAGTATTTATTATTTCTTAACTCGTATCATTCTGTAATATGAACTGTGTATATGCTTTTATAATGTAAGAAATAGAATAATGAAAAAAGGATTACAATTTTTCATTTCATTATTGTTAAGATTCCCATCCTATCTCATATTTATTTTCTACTACTATCTTCATTACAGATACATCCAACCTATTCAAATAACACGCCTGTCTAGGCGTTGACATTATTTTATGACACTTGAAAGAACTTTATAGAAGTGTTACTTATAAATTCTATCAGGGTTCTAAGCATATTTGGTTGATAGCAGTATTCTAGCGAAAGTGTTACTTTAAAGTAGCTTCGATATATAGAGGGTCAAACGGAAACGTTTGCATAGCTATTTGCTATTTAATATTGCTCGATAATGAAAGCAATATTCGAAGGAGGATAGATAGATAATTAAAGGGAGTCTGTATAGTGTCGCAAAGGGTAACGAAGACAGTTTCAATGTGGTGCGCATACGCAGAGGTGATCATGAAGTAAATCGACCCGCGAAAACGTCGGCCAATCAGGAAGCGAGTACGGCTCAGTTAGTAGCAGACGACGCATGTATGGAAGTATACGGAACAGTGTATGTCTCTTCAGTCTTCAGTAATCTGCAGGATGCCGCCGTGATCATGTGGTGTCTATAGTTTTCGTTCAATCAGTCAGTTTTGTCACGTGTTTGGCATCTCTAAAAGTATATTAATTGTATTTCGACTCGCGGTCAGTTTCGACCAGGTATACACAAAGGATCGAATCCAGTGGAAGAATCGAAGAGGTGAAGGTTGGATTTCTTGCAGGGGGTACGATAGATGCATCGTTGAATCTTGATATCGGGGCATATATGTCCACGCCAAGTACGTATTAGAGCAAATAAATATAAAAATGTATCGAAAGGGGGCAAAATATACGATTATTTGTGTAAAGGAATGAGTTAGGTCACGAAAAAGAAGGGATGTCCTGTGACCCATTGACCTAGGAAACGTATGCATCGACTGCATTGCTACTTAAAAAGTTCATTGCTCGCGTCTTTCATCCATTTTGACATTTGATATTATCTGATCACTCTGTGGAACAGAATTTGAAAAATAATTCTTTGATAAAAAAGAATTGCCATATTTACTGTTTATTTTAAAAATTAGTTTAAGTAAAAAGTGGAAAAGTTTGGATAAATGAAAAATGATTTTAGTAAAGTAGTCATACATCTATATACGTAATTCTGATTTCTGGGTATTATAATTTCGAAAATATTTGCAAGTTATCATGTAATACTTTACTATAATAGAATACCAAAGTTCAAAATTGGACTAAAACTATTTATCCAAATTTTGAATAAATAAAAAAATATACAAAGGACATTATTTTGTTTTTTTTTTTGTAATTTGTAATTGCTTGTCGCTTTTTTCTCAGATGTGACTTGTTTAGCGATTAGATATATAATTAATAACATATGAACGATAATTAGCAAATAAAAAATCCTTAATGACAAGATGTAACGATAATTACTGTAATGATTTTACCGAAGGTGTGTCTGACACTCATTTGACAGATAAATTTATAAAAAAAGATGTAAAATTAAATTGATAAAAAGAAACGTTGGATTATGCGCGCGTGTGCATTTCGCGTTTCCATGCAAACTTTTCGATAGAGCGCCATCGATCCTTGAATCTGACGTTCCACTTTATAAGTATTGCACGTATTATTCTGCAATGGCCTTGGTACTTGGTTGAATGAGCAAACATATATATATATATTTTTTCTAATAATATTATATAGTAATGACCAATTTTTTAAAGTAAAGACCGATCGATATTAATCTACGAAATATCGTTTCATATCGAACAGTGTATACCAAATGCAATAGATACTCGTTTGATGATTCCATGAAAGAATCAATATTGTATGTATATCGTTAATATACAAGGAATTATAGTATCGATATTACGATAATGTTACTTATGTATGATTAGAGTATTGTTATCGAGTTAAAAAGTGCAAATCGATAAGACATATGTAAATTGCTTCTTGTACTATGATTAGTATAGGTACTGTTAACTAGTTTTCAATTAGTAAACAACATAAACCACATAGCATTTTGTACATGGTAAAGATATTTTCATCTTAGTTCTAACTTCAAATAAAATGTAATTTTATACTATTGTTACACTTTAAGGTTTCTAACAGGTTCGTAACATGCATCCTTACGAAACAAACACGTGACTATTGATGACTGGTGATTACATGATGTACATACATACATTGTATCCCAATAAACTCTTTACGAAACATTACTTATTTGTATTTTTTCCATTATATTGCGCATAATTCATGTTTGTAATGGAATAATTCAAATTTCTAATGGCTAAGTATTTATAGCGTCATTAACAAATATAGGACCAATTCCATTATTTTAGGAAGTTTATTTAAAACATTTTAGAGAAAAAAGGATGCAATTAAGTTTGTTATCAATAATTCAGGGTACGCGACATAGGTTTCTGAAACATAGATCTTTTACAAAATAAACACAAAAAGAATCTTCAATTTTTGTTATAATCTCTCATAAACCACGAGTGATGCTGCATGAATGACAAACCATCTGCCATTGTTATCTAACCTCAATATTCACCTGTCATACCTAGCCAAAAGTAAGCCTAACTATAATAACGCTGTAAATATTGATAATTCTAATACACACAACATGTTAAATTTCTATAAAACATCGTATATTTGATTAATTCAATTTTTTCTAGAAAAATCTATTAACCCCATAACAGTACATTTTTGTGTAAATTCATACCTTTTAAGAATATTATTGAAAGAATAGAACTTTGATAGAAAATTGTTTTATCTACCAAGCATTATAGAAAACACCATACTTTGGATATTTTATATATGTTTTCGTATTATGTGCATTGTGTGCAATTTTGTAGTTTCAAATGTCCTATAAACGCATAAAAATCCACAGTCTAATCATTATTTATTCCCCGTCAAGGTATTGTTTATCTTTTTTATTGATCGTATCGATTAGTGAGAATACAATAGAAATCTATTCGGTTTTGTTTTTCAGTTCGTTATGAGTATCGAAGAAAGATCGTACATCGTGAGAAGATGACACTACGACGATATGCGTTCGCGACGATTAGGCGAACGATGCTGGCTGCTGGTATCTTGATGTTGTTGGTGTTTGCTCTATCGAACCAGGATGCCGGTAACAGTGCGCAGCAAGGGCTTTTGTTGGAGGTGAGTGACGATCTTTTATCTGACACTGGCCAAGGATTTCTTTTGTTCTTAGCGGAAGGCTTTCTGTGCACGCGCGCGCGCTCGTTCGGCATTTGGACCACACCGGAAAATTAGGCGGATCACTTTCTAAGGAACAATTACTTTAGAAGAGCTATAGAAGACTCGTTCTCGTTAGAAACGCGGCCGAAAACTATCCCTTTGTTCGAAACACTGAAAGATTGTTCTAGTTCCTTCCCTTTTTTTAAAAGAATAGTTCTTTCATTTGAGTTGTTTGAAATAACCTTAAAAGTTAGATGAGACAGATGGTGTTATTGAAAAATTACATTTACAATACTTTATGAGATTAGATGTGCATTATTATTTAAAGTAATTCGGATTTGTTTGTCTTTGACGAAATATCGTCCAGTACTTCGTCATTGATTGGTCCAAAAAATTTGGACGTTTCCATATTCATCTTTTACTTTACTAGTAGCTATTATAATAATTCGTTGTACATTTCAATAAGACATATTTACTTCAATAATGTTTATACACATAATGTTTATACACATAAAAAGGTGTATAAAATTCCTCTCTAGTGTAGGTGACACTTTGGCTTCCTCAAACAGTGAAGTCTTTATAATCTATTCAACGTGCGATTACGCCTGACTAATGACTATACACAAGCCAATGTACTGTGTCCATTATACTCATATCCCTTCAGTCATGTACATTAGGCCGTTTTAATTAATTTTTGCTAATGCGCACTTTTTTATCTATATCAAAAAAACAAATGATTTCGTAAGGAGATTAGGTGTATTTATCCACTTTTCTCATGTTACTAAGATATATCCTTAAGCGTTTTATAGTTATATAATCCGTTATTCTATTCGCATGATGCGGTGGGAAGAGAAAGGCCAATGCGTTGTTTACTCTCTCGCTTTACCACATCTTTTTTCGCCCTTCTAATTCATTCAATATTATATGTTCGATATTGTAATAAAAAATTTCACCAATTGTATATAACGAAGTACATACATATATACATTTTCTTTGTCATCATAAAATCGGACAATTTTAATGTTTAAACTTCGGGCTGTTCAATTTATCTCCAATTTTTTCAATAAATTTTGATCGAAACATTACATAGGGGTCCTCGTATTATTATAATCGTTAATTCACTATTTTAAGATTCTAGAAATTTTTGCAAATAATTTCATCAGCTTATTGTCATATACATAAGATTTCTATTTTGTACAAGTACGTAGTCTGCAGTCTTATTTTGTATAACCACAAGCCTGGGTCCACCATGATCTGTGCAAAACCAACAATCAGTAGGTATCCTGATACTTGTGAACAGAAATATCACGTATATAATTGAGAACTTTTCAAACTTGACTTTCTAAGAAATGAAACCTTCAATGTAATTTTATTACTCTTAATTTTTCTCTTGATTTCAATCTCAAGTAAATCCTTCTCATTTGTACCACAAAGTTAGGCTCACGATGTATAAACTTTATTTGATATCTTATTTTGATTCACAGAATCGTCCTGACTTCATTTGTACCACGAATTTAGGCTCATGGGTGTATAAGTTATATTTGGTGTCTTATTTCGAGCCACAGAATCTTCCAGACTTCACCTGTACCAGGAATTTAGGTTCACGGTGTGTAAGAAAAAAAGTATTGTCTTATCGTATCCATTGTGACGATGTCATGCATCGTGACTTCTTCTCACGGTTAGAAGGAAGAATCCTTTTCTTGCGGTACTGCGCAAATGTAGGGTGACCTAAGTGCAACATGTTCCAAGAAAAGATCGTTGCCTTTGTTTTTTACCCCACGGTGGAGAGGTTACATCGAAAAGCGGTCTCCTTACGTAAAGCAAAGTCAACGTAGTAGATTGGCAGACTTCCAGGAGCGCAATGCGGCACACAAATGCAGTTCTGCCTACAGTCGTCCGATACCACCCCTTTAAGCATGCAAAGGGTGGTTACAGTTACCCCTCAATCTCGACAATTACTCTACCGACATAAATCGATCTATCGCCGATACAGATGATTGTCGTTTTATTTGACGTTTTTCTAACCGTTCGAGAATATCCGCCGACGGGAAATAAAAATCGATAGTTTCATTTGTCACCACTTCTTACTAGTGCTACATGGCAGTTGATTTTAGATGATACCTTCTGTAGTCTTTACTTTGATATAGAATTTTTTCAGTTTTTATAAGTCGAAGATAGAGACGTTTTATCATTTTAATTTTAATAATTTGCATTAAAATTAATTACATATTACGTTTTATTTAATTATATCTAGTCAACTTAATAATTTAATAGCTTTTTAGTGTGATATTTTTTATGGTTTGAACAGAAACCTTTTACCATTTGAATCTTAATCTGCGTAAAAATTTTAATTAGAGTGATTTTGATTATTCTGCTCAATTTGATTGATCAAATATTTTTTACGATTTGAATATAGATTTTCTACCATTCTAATTTTAATGTGTATTAAAATTTTAATTTTAATAATTGAGTATTTATTCCACTGTATACTTGATCAATTTAATAATTAAATGCCTTTTACAATTTTAATCTTAAGCCACCATTAAAATTCGAATCACTGTGCTATATATCTAATACTTGATCTTCGATACTCATTGTTTCTGTTCTTTAATTTGTTCATATTGTGCGTAATTACAGTTTTCTAATTTAATTTAAATTTGATAAGCTAATAATCTTCATGGATAAACCAATTTCTAGCGACATAACAAAATATTAATAAGATACGATAACAACGTAATGAAATAAAACAGAAGCTTAAAAATGTACGAACACTGGTATATACAAATGTGATTTCCAAGTCACGTGACATCCTATACAGGGCTTAAATCTATCTCTCGAGGAATATCTGAAAAATTTCCGGTACATCCTGTGCATCGTACGATAACAAAGGCAAACATGGCTTTTAACTTTAACGGCGAAAGGAACTGTCTTTACATGCGTTCATGAGAAACGTAGATAAAGATAGTTTTTACCGGACGACGCGACGTAAAGTATTTGTCCGGTTCCATTGATCTTCTGCGCAAAAGTGCGACGATCCGCATACAAGCACGGGAATTGAGTTCTAGTGAGAAAACGTAACCGAAGGAAGTTATACAACTGGATAGAAGAGCTACGGAAGGGTCTTACATAATGTGTGCGTTACCCGTGCACATATGGTGGTCCACTAGAACCGGTCCACCTTAATACTTTCCGTGTTTGACCAGTGATGAACAAGAAAAATATATTAGCTGAAAATAGACCAAGCAAACTGAGAAGAGGTTCCAAGGAACCTTGGTCCAGGATTGATCTTTTAAAATCCAATACCTTACAATGATCTCAACCGCAAATTACAATAAAGTTTTCGTTTCTTGAGATTTTCTGTAAATTGTAGATACTTTTTTAAAATTTATATATTATCTTTAATGGAGATATTTAGAGATCTAAAAATATTTAGATTTCTCTAAATCACAAAATACGTAAATTCATTTTGAATATGTGTAAGATATTAAATATCCCAAAGTATCTAGATTTCTAATTTACATACGAATACTTGGACTATTTCCATCCAAAAATTTCGTTAGTTGTTTCTAAGTGAAGTCTAGACACTTTCTATTTTTTCTTCAGTAATAATTTTTAGATCTTCTGGCTTTTATGTTTTTGGTTGGGATTGCGATGTTGTGATGAAGTTTAATATATTCTCTGTGGTATCTTAATTATAAACGTAGTTCTAGGTATTTTCAAGGCATTCTGTTTATATATAGTTTCCTTCATTGAGATTGTACGCTATAGGAAACACTGAAATCTATACTTTGATCTTTCCTTTAATCTTTCAATTACAATTATAGCTTCTTTATATTTCTTAATAACAGTATCTACCCTATGTAATTTTCCACTAATGACGAACACCTTGATATTTTCTTTCTCTTTGATTCTTCAACTGTGAGCGTAGCTGTAGAAACTGTTTAAAAATTCTTTTGTGTTCTTCGATTGAAATTGTATACTATTAAGTACTTCCATATTCTTTTCTCTTTCATTTTTTAATTAAGACAGAGGTTTCAGAAATTTTTTCTTTTGCAAATTTATTTGCTTTCTTTGATCGGTTGCACGTCATAGGTAATTCCACACTGAAGAGTTGATGTCACTATGTAGATTTCTTTTTGAAGGAGAAGTTAGAAGATATTCACCGTGAGACACTCGTGAGCTAGCAAGTGGCGTGTTGCAATCACTCTTAATGTCATTGGAATAGCGAATTATTCTCCCAGCGCGGTGTGTCCCTCGTTACAAGTGCGGCAAACTAGATAAGCATCGTTTCAGGCAATTTATTATGAAACTCACGTCGAGGGAACAAAAAATTATTTACCGCTTCCGTAAATCATCTTGCATCGATCTTTAAATTACGTTGTACACGGAAACCATTATTGAATGAAGTCACTGTGATATTTAGCTGTAATATTCCCATAATTGAGCAGAACAGGATTTTTTTAAATAAAATGTTACTTGCATAATTCAAGGAAAAGATGATAAAAAGGACATTGTTGTAAAATCATTGATTTTTATAATTAAAAAGATACTAATTAGAATTTTTGTAAATAATAATTATTTCTACGATTAAAAAAAGACGTTGAAGAGAATTTTTTTTAATAATAATGGTTGCCATAATATAAGAAAAATTACCGATAATTGTTTTCAACATCAGTCGTCTCCATAATATAAAGAAAGTAATATAAATAAATAGGAATTGCAATTGGTAAAAATTAATAGATACATAAAACTACTTGTTATTGGAAAAGTTAAAAAAGAAGTTATTGGAAAAGTTAAAAAAAGAAGTTATTGGAAAAATCGGCAATTGTAGAATGCGTATATCTCGTTGGATAGTCTACAGGTTAAATAAAGGAGCAATTTCTTTAATAGTAAAACCGACTACTATTGATATTCAAATATTTACAGCCGAAAGAATTATTTACGATCCATAAAGGAAATATATTTATCTTATTTAAAAAAGTAAAAGTGATTTCCTTTTCTATTCCAGAAGTGTCTTATGATTTCTTTGAAACAGCCTTTTTTCTAATTTCATAAACAAATTCAAGTGGAACATCTTAGGTTTGGTTTCAAAATTAGGATAAGAATAATTTTAGGTGCAGGCGAGTTAATTAAAAATTAATCCTTTGTCTTTTGTTACTAACAAAAATAGCATTAATGATTTATGTAATGTTTAAGAAAGCGTCGTTAATCAAATCAATCGATACATAGACAAATTGGACTCATTTAAAAATCACTTGCTTTGTTTAAGCAATTAATCATTTAAAATTAATTAATCGATAATATTGCTATCTTGGGATTCTTTATCGATATAATCATTAGATTAAAAATGTATTTTTTTTTAAGTTTTTAATATTGACATAAAATGCAAAGTTTCGAAATTGTAAAAACAATATTTTCACGTCATATAACATGCTGTATTACAACAGTATAATTTTCTGATCAATGTAATAAGGTTGTACTATAGACTTGTAGCTTAAAGACTAGCTTAAATACATGTTAGGTACTTGACTTAAATATACAGTAGATACATCTAACAATGCACAGACACAACTGGCTTCTAACTTAAAAGGTATACTTATTCTAAGATTATTAATTTTGAGAAATTTATCAATAATCGTGATTTTTAATCTTTAATCGTTGGATCCTTTAAAAACATACTGAATATCGTGATTCCTATTTATATTTTCTTAACTGATTTAGCGTACTTTTCCTAGAGATTAAGCAGGTTAGACCATAAAACATGTTCCAAATCATGGTACATATTCACGGTTATACGATGAATCACGAGTTATATTCAGATTATAATTTCCTGATCTAACTTTGTTGATGCAAACCATCTGAAACTGAGGATCCCTATATTAAATTATAAAAATAACACTATCATCGAACGAAAACATCTTAGAATGTGAATAATCATTTTCAAAGTAAAAGACTTTCTTGCTTAAATCTTACCTATAAAAACCTTTTCCATTAAGGTCTTTTGCTTTGCCTATACTTATAGACCTAATTGTCTATAAATGCAAAAGGAGTTAAAATTACAATTTCAAGAGTTGAAGATACTTTACAAATCTCTTTATATCTCCTACTTATTCCTAACTCAACTCTAAATCCTTTCAGAAACTTCACTTTTGCTGAAACTGTCTTTGAATGTTCCAGAAGTCTGCATTATTAGACTTTTGGCAACGCACAGTACACTGTTCAAAATAATTAGAGGATGGCCACTATGAACGATTTTCTTTTATCAAACAAGTAAACGTACCGTGATTGATCGGTATCGTATTAAACGATAAATTTACCTAAAGATACGCTGATTTAATTTTTACACGCTTAATGTCTTTGTTTGTAACAAACTGGTGTACGGGTCCATTAGAAGTCTATCATAAAGCAAAGATGCAAACGAAGTGATGATACTTCTGCAGTCATATTCAATTTGGTCTATGAGGTTAAGCAAAGAAAAGGACCTTAATGGAAAATATTATGCAGGTCCTTTGTATGGTAGATTTTTTTTAGATTTTTGATGATTAGCTAGCATTATACAAAAACAAGAGATTATAATTTTGAACGTTTATAATAAATTTATAACAAATAAAGATTAACAAGAGAACAAATTAAAAGGACAAGAAGTAGTTTCCAATGATTTAATTTGTTATCTATCAAATATCTAATTTCAATAAATAACTGTACCATTTAAAAAGAAATATTACTCTATAATTAATCAGATCTGCATTTCTTCCACTTTTTTTTTTACTTTTTCGCAACTCCACATACTATGTTGATTAAACTGCGGATATTAATGCGAGTTCACAGTTTTATGAGAATAATTTTGAAAAATTAAATTTCGATAGGAAATTACTTAATTTACTAAATACTGTAAGGCGTATAGCAATTTTGATATTTTATATGTTTCTGCATATTACGTGTATTGCGTGCAATTTCAAATTTCCCGTAAATGCGTAAAAATCCATAGTCTAGTGATGATTTTCGAAACTTATCTGGTCCTCGGATCTACAGAGACACACACGGGTGCACGTACACGTGGACAGATACAAAGTTGAGGAAGTGCAGCGCATGCTGCACCACCCGTGTGGCCCATATTCGCCACGTCGGCATCGGCGTCGGCGTCGGCGTCGGCGTCGGCGTCGGCGTCAGGGGCA
>NT_176636.1:926119-1086842 GCF_000188095.3 Bombus impatiens | reverse complement strand
CAGCCGTTCGACTTCCACTCCGAAATCAATAAACGGAAGCCACTATTTCTATATTCGGCGCTTCCGCCTGACCACGACCATCGAGTTCCACCCCCGGGACCATCAGAAATCTATCATTTTATCGACGACATTATCGTTTGTTCAGAGAGGAAGAGAATCTTACCAGTTGTTCGAGTACAGTAGCTCAGATTGATCATAGGAAATGTTAAAAAGCTGACATGTTTGATTCATGGAGGAATTTCTTAAGATTTTAACATCTAAGAAAGATGGAGGAGTAAGATTAAAAATTGGAAAGATCTTAGCGAATTCTATGGATTTTATTTTAACAGATGAATTGTAATTGAGCTTAGATCATTAAAGGTAAGAGTATTTAGTTTTTACAGTTAAATAATAGCTCAATTTTTATTATTTTTATTTAGTTTTTGTAAAATAGATTTTTCTTTTAGAGATCCATTTTTCTAGCATTTTATTACGTGATAGAATTGCTTAGAATAGATAGAATTAACTTAAGTATTGATTTAATGGAAAATTGAATAGTCTAAGGACAAAATATATTTTGTATTAGACACAATTGAATTTTGAAAGTTTTAGTAGCTATATTCAGTTAAGTGTACATGGAATAAAAGTCTAGCGACCCAAAAGCAAAAGATTAGAACTTTTATTATAAAAATTAAAAAGAAAAAATTAAAATATGGTTAGAATCAGTACTTTCCAGTAATTTAATTTCTTATCTACCAAATATCTAATTTGATATTGATTTTATCGATGATTGTTGTTAATAATTATTTATTGACCATAAATAAGTAAATCGAATATCGTTAATAACTGCTAATATCTACTAAATGGTAATGTTTAATTTTAAAGATTTAATCCAGTCATACGCAAATGACTAACAGTGCGAATTCACGAAATTCTTTATCTAAAGGCCTGAATTATCTTTTAGCTCATCTTCTGACTCATCATAAGCGTTCTACAAGCGACTATAAGCGTTTCTAGGGTTTCTAAGACGTTCTCGCAAATTCCAAGAAATCTTAGAATTAAACTCTCGCACTACACCCGTAAACTCAATATTCTTCTTATTCCCTTTTTCCATTTAGTTTTATTTAATCGTCGCAAGAACTGATTAACATCTGACTTCGCGTGAGGGAAAACTGTTTTCTATTATAAGCTCATTTCTATGCATTCGTTGCGGCATTCTAAAGTTCACGTTGAATGCGCGTTAAGTTACAGAAACACGATGAAGTATCGATTAATTGATGACCAATTTCAAGGTTCTCCAATTAAGTAGCGTTACGGTAAATCGCGTGAAATAGCGAACGTAATCCCTTATAAAATTTCAGGAAACATCGTTTGCACAAAATTGCAATAAGTTTCATCGCAGTTTGTAACTTAGTCGTGTTATAAGGATCACTTTACTAAAAAGCTTCAAAAAGTGTAAGAGGTCAATCTCGATGTAAACAGCGTTTCTTTCAGCAATCTTTTTCTCAACTCTAGAACGACACTGTTAAATTTCCCGAGAATATGCAACAGTATAAGATCATGAACAAAAATAAAATTCAAGTATTCTAAATAATAATCAATATTTCTGGAGGATTTTCTTCTAAATACATACTTTTCGGAGACATCTCTAAATTAAGCTCTTAATAGGCTGTTACTTATAAACGAGGGCATGTACTACTCATAATTATTCGAAGAATGCACCTTTAATACATTAAGTGTCTTAAATTGAAATTATTCGAGCAATTGTCCAACGACTTTAGAATTCGCTGGAATAATTATGAGCAATAGTAACTACATATGTAATTTTCAACCCTCATGAAATCTAACCTAACCTAACCTAACCTAACCTGACCTGACCTAGCCTAACCTAACCTAACCTAACCTAACCTAACCTGACCTAGCCTAACCTAACCTAACAAATCTAGGTTCAACGAACCGATCGAACACAGATCGTAAAAGATGAATACAGAAATTAATATTCTGCTTATTCAAATAATTATAAGCCGTAATGATTATGTAATTTTAAATCTCAAACCTATAACCTAACCTAACCTAACAAATCTATGTTAGATTCAATGGAACGATCGGACAGAGATCACAAACAAATACCTAATACAGAAATTAGTCTAGGAACTAGAAAGTCAATGGATTGTGGAACGAGGCAATTATCATGCAAATTCTACAAGGACTAAACGATTCGAATCACGAACAACGTTCGTAGGCTTTCAGTCGATTGAGCCATTCGGGTTTAGAATTCAAAGCTCCCCGCTTCTCCAAGTCGTTTTCTTTTACAGTCAGACGTGCACACGCCGCGTGCGCCGGCCTTCTGTGTGCAAGGTTAATCCAATTTCCTAATTTCTGCAATTAATCGGAACGCTCGTCGCTGCGTTGGCGGCTCGATATGATTACGCATTGTACGCCTATTTGACGCATTGCAGTCGAAC
The DNA here is from genome assembly GCF_000188095.3 of Bombus impatiens. Classification (NCBI taxonomy): domain Eukaryota; kingdom Metazoa; phylum Arthropoda; class Insecta; order Hymenoptera; family Apidae; genus Bombus; species Bombus impatiens. The sequence goes on along the minus strand of NT_176636.1, from coordinate 1,084,398 downwards.
GCTGAAGCAAAATTGCTCGCATAATTGTCTTAGGATATTTACTTCGTGAAAATTCCTTGCCGAAGATTATTGGGAGATTCTACGTAGCAGAAATTTAGTCGAAAGGTCAAGATGATGATGAAAGTTTTCGATTGAATTCTTTGGCAGCAATTACGTAAAGAAATACTTAGAGAAAATTTTCTGTTTCATAATATTGATATATAACTAGATTACGGATATATCATATTATAATATGCAATATTTAAATGGAAATTTAATTAGAAAAATGCTTTATCTATTAAATATCATAGAAGGTATTGTTTTGAATGTTTTATATATTTCTGCATATTTATGTGCATTCCCTGCATTTTTATATCTTCAAATATCTCACAAATGTATAAGAATCCATAGTCTACTGATAATAGAGACCTCTTTGTAAACATTTGGTATGTCCGTATTAATTTTAAAAAGACACTATCAAGTTGCTAGAGAGCTTGTCTATAAAAATGCAAACAAATCTTAGAATATTGAGATTTCATCTATTCTAGTTCTTCTTACACTGATTTATTTATTCATAATTATTCCCTCATAAGTCGTGGGATTGCTGACAATCAGTAACAAATCTGTATTGCAGTCACTTAAAGTATTTAAAACAGATGGGCAATCTTTTAAATTTATTGTATATTAAATAGTAATTTAATAACTAGTAACAATTTACATAAGTAGTAATTTGTAGTAAATACTAAATACTGTACTAAATGGTAGTAATATAAAACATAAAAATATTATATTTTTCTCATAGATTCTGGATGAAACTATCATTAATTTTCATAGAACAAGTGTGAATGAAATTAATCCAGTTTGCTACGATTAATTTTTTTACAGCCATAGAGGTTCATACATTAATTTCAGTGAGAAACTATGTAAATAATCCCTCGCATGACAAACAGCGGTTTTATGTTTAGATGAATGATATACTGCTCGAAATGAGCAGCAAAGTAACGCAAATGTATTATATATATTATAACATATAATATATAATATTATTACTGCAGTTGTTTACGCGTAGAACGTGAAACCCGATACCGATTGATTTTATACGTGTTCGTATTAAGTGTTGGTAATTATATCGATAAAACGGATACCGATTACCCTTCTGTAGCAATCTTGGCCAGTGTTCAATGTCTAAAACTTGCACAATTTGCAGCGCGAATCACGTTCGCAAAGTCTTTTAATTTCAGTTTCATAATGCGTATTCAATTTCGCGACGCTGTTAATATAAATAATTCGTATGACACAGAAATTTTATAGTTTGGCCAATACTAATACAAAGAAATATTATTATAAATTAAATATCACAGATATCTGATTTCAAATTGTAGATCTCCGGAAACATAGTTCAGATTTTAATCATTGAAATTTGTATATACTTGAATTTCTGAATATTAAAATCATTCGATCATTTCACCTTTCGAGTACATGAAAAATAAAATATCCGGATTCTTGAACATTAGAACACAATAGTATTCTGGTACCTGAATCTTTTTAATGTCAATTATCCAAATTATTAAATATCTCAGGTTTCAGGTCCCAAGTGTCAACATTTCCCGAGTACTCGAATTCTCGAATACCTGAATTTTTGGTGTATCTGAATTTTTAGAGTACCTGGATTCTCGATTTCTATAGGTATATGATAATAGCCATGATAATAGCGGGCATCATCAACTAACTGATGACAAACGATAGAAATTTAAAAGAATAAGAGTTCCTCAACTTCGATCAATGTCGTATAAAACATATCTTAGCCTTAATTCAACCCTTCCTTGTATAAGTAGAGTGATGCATACGACCCTAAGTATTACTACATCCGTTTCGCCTCTTAGTATCTTAACTCATCGTAAAATCTACGAATATAATTTGTACATCTGATTCATTAGGAGTAAAAGACGTATAACGTCTACTTATTTTACCACTCCTAATGAGATGTGAGAATGTTTATGTAGTCCTAATTAAACACATCTTTAAAGCATCTTAAAAATGTTCTATATAATTAATGGAATACAACATGAATATTAATGTCAACAGGAGGATGCGAACCTGACACCGGAGGAAAGGCTAATGGAGGAAGCAGCGATCGCCGAAACTGAGAAGCGATTGTATACAAGGAGGAAGTTTCTGGCGGAGAAATGCGCCGAAGAGGGATTAGACAGGCCTGGAAACGATTCTCTTCACAGGCCTAACGCCTGGGAATTTCTTGTAAATAGAGAATATCATTTAATATGGTGCAACGTCTTCAAAGCGGCCTCTACCTCTTGGATGTATAATTTCAATCTACTTGCGGGGTAAGAAGCATCCAATTTGCCAAATGTTCTTTTACCTTCATGTAACAAAAGTTGAGATAATTTTAACACGTATCGCTTTTTAAGATACATTTTCATATATCATCGTTCTTTCAAATTTTTTTAGTGAATTTTAATATTGCTAGACTGCGAGTTCTTATGCAAATTTATATTTCTTCCAGCATAATTAGAAGAGTGGAATCTAAATAGAGTTTTTTTTACCCGTTATTGTTTATTAAATGTAATTCATTGTTAAATATTATATATTCATATTTATTATGTAATACTTATTACGAGTATAATGCTTTGAATATTTTATATATTTCTGTATATTTCATGCATTCTCTGTATTTTTGCATCTTTAAATTTTCATAAGAGTCTTAGCAGAAGTTTAAATATCTCAGAGAGATAAAGATCTGTCTTATAAAATAAAACATTCGATGCTCATGGCAAAACTGATCCAACATCTGCCAGGCTAAGTTTAAATAAACAGCTTGATCAACATCAAACTTTATAAATTGTTTTCAGATACAGCCCACAGTTCTTAAAGGCCTCAAAAGCTGTACCTGTTTCTCTGGCGAGGCAGAAATATCCCAGACACACGGCCGATGAGTTGAACAAGTTCCTAAACGACAGCATTAGTTTCTTGATAGTAAGACATCCGTTCGAGAGGTTGCTCAGCGCCTACAGAGATAAATTGGAGCATAGCTTACCGCATACGTTCCATAGTAATCTTGGATCCCATATTGTTTGGAACTATAGATCTAGGGTAAGGACAAACCATCTTTAAAGTTATGTATGTTATTTTAATTTTCTTTCTATGTTTCATCAATTTGATTGGTCTTGTGGAATTTAATGAATCATTATCGACTATGATTAGGACCGAAAGACAAATGGACGACACGGTCCAAGGTATCCACTTTTTGAAGAATTTGTACGATGGTTGTTATGTCAATGGAGAGCTGGGAACGAACTTGATATGCACTGGACTCCAATTGTGATCTTTTGTACGCCGTGTCAAGTACGATTCGACGTAATTGCAAAGTTTGAAACGCTCCATGTAAATATATCTTTCAAAAAATTCTATGTAAACGATACAATAAATCAATTCTATATTTTAATTGGAAAAATATATTGATTAAAGGAAGATCAAGATTATCTCATAAAACAAGCTCACGTGGGTCACATCATTAAACCTGAATGGAAGAATCCTACCAGGGGTGTCCAAACGAAGGACGTTATTAAGAATTATTTCGCTCAATTATCGAAATCGCAGATCAAAGATCTCTACGAGATGTTTAGGTAAGTATACTAAGTGGGAACGATATAGCACGACCGTAAATTAAAATTTTAATAAGGAACACCCATTAACGCTATGATAACTAGTTAATTCCAAGAGGAATTCTAACGTTAAGAATTAATAAGGTGTAATTATATATAAAATATAGTCCAACTGTATATAGTTATAATGAAATATTAATAGCAATAATAATATATTCTTGGTATTTCATTTCAGGTACGATTTTGTGCTTTTCGATTATTCTCCCGATGAGTACATAGCACTTGGAAGAGACGAGGATACAAAGTTAATCTGTAAAAAGTAATGCTAGTATTTCGTACATTATTAACAAGCGTATCAACGCTGGAATTGTTTTTTTCTTATTTTTATCTTTTTGTCTTTAAATATTAAACGACACCTATTAAAATGGCGTCGATTACAACGAAAATATTTGATAGCAAATATCTGTTGAAGATTAAGATGAGAAAACAGAAACATACCGAGAATTGCTCCAATTAGCGATACACTTGCAAAGTACTGCTGCTGCATTTAAACTTTTGATAAACGAAACGTTACAGTATATTCAATTGTTAGGGCCTAAGGCAACAAGACGTTTGTAAACTGTTATAAATCAACGCAAAAAAGATTTTAAATGTATTATACCTGTGAGAGTACCTCGTTGCTTAAGTATCATATGCGACAATGAACTTTTTAATATACGAGGGTTTATGGTAAGAGTGATGCTCACTTTGTCGAATTTTTTCTGCTTTAACATCGAATGAGAATAGCCTATTAGTTCGAAATAGAATACTTTGCATTCCCAATAGACTACGTAGAAGTAACGTCCCTTTCTTTGTTTCAACTGAATTAATTTTTACAGAATACAATCGATATGAGTACAGCGAAGTTTTATTCCAGATATAACTTAATTAAAGTAAATTGGGCTAATTGTTTCGTGTTAGCATATTTTGAAAAACATGTATACATTTTCCCTCATTTTATATGTATATATCTGTGTATATAAATATACATACACGTATATTGATATAAACGTTGTTGCAATAGTAATTATTGTCATTGTACCAATGATAATAATACTGCCTTGAGAAAATGTAATTTATAATTGCATTAGTAAGATGTATGTTAAATTATACAACTTCCAAATGCAAGAATATCTAGAGATCTGTAAGTTCAAAGTTTTCCAATATTTACTTATATTTTAGAAGTGATATTTGAGTTAATAGGGTTACATCTCTGTAATGAAATGGTCTTTTTATAAAGACTTAATTAAATAGTACAGCACATTATGTAGTACTTAAATCTAATGCAAATATAAATTTTTCAATAATGAAAAATTTACTGCAAATAAAATCGTATTATTTGTAAAATCAGATCGAGATAAAAATAATACGATAAATTTTAATTTCTTATAATTTTATAAATTGCAAACACGAAACGACAATAATTATTTTACAAAATAAAGAAATTTAAAAAACAATTGATTACATAGAAAATTAATCTTATCTTACAATGAATGAAATTGTATTTAATTAAATTAATTAAGGAAATAGCAATGACAAAATAAATATCTTATTTGATTGTCCAAGGTGGAGATAAAAATATCAACACTCGCATCAAAACATTACTATTATTATTTTCTTAATTCAATTAAAATTTATAGATAATCCTTGGAAAATCAAAGCTTTTTTATATTATATTTTATTTGTAGTTGTTAAAATAATGTACTTACTTATTCGAATTGTTCATTAGTTCTATTCCAATAACCCATTTGTCATTAAAAATATATTTCCAACTGCTTTTTATTACCAAAATCTCATAATGGAACTTCTTGACTTTGCATTTTTTCTTCTTTACTACTGGTTGTCCATTTATTGCATACAACTACAAATTGTATATATTGAATTTAATATACTTTAACACTTGTTGAATGTAATTATTATAAATATATCATATTTCCTTTCTCATAATTCCTTATTATAACACATAAAACTCTATTTAATTAATTTTTGTTTATAAACTCCTTTCATACTAACTAGTTGGTATTAAAAAAATTAGACTAAAATATTCTTCTCCACTCTTATAAAGTACCTTTGAAGAAATTTTGTTTAATTAACAAATGAAACTATTTATCATATGTCATGTGTCATATATGAATAATGTAGGTTTTTTATTTTATTTTTTATTATGTTATTGTTATTATTTTTTTTTCAAATAACTCACATCACTATCGGAGTCCGAAGATATGTCTTTTCCATACAGAGCTTGATTGTACAAAGATTCTGAAATACGTTTCGTCATATCCTGAACTTCTTTAATGTCATTCGTTGTTTTTTCGATTCGAGTTTGCACATTCGACAATGTTTTCATTAAATGTTCCTCTATAGGATTGCACTTTGGAGTTGGAATCGGCAACTCCTCATCGCTAAGCTCGAACATGTCATCGTCCAAATCCATTTATATTTTCATAAATGAAGGTGATATTTAATTATAATATAATAATATTTATAGTTATTTTGATAATAGATCAATTATTCCATGCACATTCGCACAACCTCGTCTAAACAGGTAAAGTAAATGATAAACATTTCTCATGTGTCATTTTTAATCATTAACTATACGAATATAAAAAATTCTTATATCAAGAAAATGAAATTAAAATTTAGTGTTTTATTTGCAACTTTTATGAAAATTATATAACAATCATATGGTATTATAATTGCAATTTCTTATAATAATTAAATTAAAACTTTATTTAAAGAGTCACGACTTGTAAATAAAAACAATGAATAAAACCTAATAAAACCACGTGATTAAAATCTAGGGAAATTAGTTTTCATTATCGATTGAGGAATTTTTATTATCGAGAATAGTTATCGGTAACCAAAAAATTTTTTATTTTATTTATAATGATTATTCGTAACTAAAACACTTAAAAATAAATATTTTTTAATTATTAATCTTTTGAAAAAATTTCTTTGAAATGTACTTATCAGTCTTTCATTTAAACAATTACATATGTATTACTGGATCATGTTACCTGTTTTGTCAATGACTTGTTTGATAAAAATTTTAGAAACAACTATTATTTTTGGTCCCTGCTTAAATGTAATGTTTGATCGTTATAATAAAATGTAATAAAATGTAAATGTATGAAATTACAAATTGAATGATATGTACTTCTAAAATAAAGGATTCCTATCATGAAAGAAATGTCATTAGTCTTTGATATTTAATTTGAATTTCTAAGTTTTCTGTAACAATTACATTATAATAAATTTATGGTAATTAAATTTGTAATTCATAAATCAGATTAAAATGCATAATAACATTTACTTTAAAAAAAATTCCTAGACCTTGTAACACAAAACTACATCTGGATGTTAGATCTATCTTGTATTTTATTTATGGTCTATCACCTTGTCTGTGTTGTATATATAATATGTAATTCCTACTGTAGGTAGAGGAAGAATGAGTTAGGTACAGATCGTTTCGTGATGTTAGGTCAATGAAAATAATTAGGAGCTGTATTCTTTTACTCTTTAGTAGACTTGAAAGAAATCAGAAAGAAATATGTGGCTAGAAGAATGTGATAGTTTTGCTGAACTATGTCGAGGATATTTGCCTTATTATTTACTGATAATTTTGCCGATTTTTATTATTATTTCTCCGGTTAACCCAGTTGCCGCATCTCACGAATTTCCCGTGTATCGAATGCACCAGTATGACTTGCACGGTGTGCCACATGGTAATGAAATGTTTTCGCCTTAAATATTCAACTTATTAATATTGCCATTTTACTAACTTGCTTAACATTTCATTTACATAATCTATCATCAGGTTGCCGTAGTGCGCCGATTTCGTTGGAAGCAAGATCCCTTACAGGGTGGAGTACTTCTAGACACTGTGTAGTTACAAAAGCTTTGAGTCTTACTCCAAGTTTATTTCACTCTATTAAACATAAGGCTGGAGCTTTGATAGTAGTTTTACCAGAAAAACTTAATGACTTGACATTAGAGGAAAAACAGGTTGATTCAATTTATTCTTGATAGACCTTTTTCATAAACATAACAGTTATATTTTAAATTCTTATAATTTCACTATATTCTTATTGTTATTCTCTATAATTCTTATTGTTTATTGCAGCATATTATGAGTCTGGAAGAATCTATGCTGTTTGGGCCAGAAACGACAATTCCAGTGTATTTTACTTCATGGCATCCTGATTTGCAAACTATATTAGATGATCTCTCCAACGGTTTTATTACTGATGAGAAAGCTGGATCTGCAGCTGAAGCAATGTTTAATTCTATATCTGCTAGTGGTTATCAAGTAGTTGTAGCAACTGGACAGGCATTAGCTAAGACAGATGTAAAAATAGCTACTTTACATGGGAAGCTAACTGGTACTGGAGCTGAAGAGAAGTTACCAACTATAGCCTTGGTAACGCATTACGATAGTGCTGGTGTTGCACCTGTAAGAGAACTATAGATATAAATGTTTATTCATACAGCTGCTAAGAATCTTAGAAATAAAATATGTATATACATGTATGTTATTGCTAATAAATAGGAATTGTCTTTTGGAGCGGACAGTAATGCATCAGGAGTGGCAATATTATTGGAAATAGCAAGATTATTTTCTACTTTGTATTCCACTAGTAGATCAAGACCACAATATAATCTTGTCTTTATTGTAACTGGTGCTGGCAAACTTAATTACCAGGGCAGTAAAAAGTGGCTGGAGGATCAATTAGATGGAATTGAAGGCTCGATAATACAAGTACTATATACACTAAAAGACCTCTATCATCATACATTTGTTTCAAAATTTTGAAGTAATAATATAATATATTATTTGAATTATTAGGATGCTGCATATGTTATTTGTCTAGACACAGTATCTACTAGTGATAATCTTTATGTGCATGTCTCCAAACCACCTAAAGAAAATTCTACAGGTGGTCTTTTTTATAAAAAACTTAAAGCTGTGTCTGAGTCATTGAATATGACTACTGTTGAAGGCGTGCACAAAAAAATCAATTTAGCTGATGAAACATTGGCTTGGGAACACGAAAGATATAGTATTCGTAGATTTCCAGCTACGACTTTGTCAACTTTGAAAAGTCATGAAGATCCAATTAGAACAACGATCTTAGATGTAATAGAGACAAGACAAATAGATAGATTATATAAACATACACAAACAGTTGCAGAAGCATTAGCTAGACATATATACAATTTAAGCTTTAGTCAAGTTTTCATGGATCCTCTGGTATACATCTTTTATCATATAAGTAAGAGAAATGAGAAAATACCTCTCTTTGTTTTATTAACTGAATTTATCTTTTTTAGGGAGTTTCTAAGGAATCATTATCCTTATGGTTTAGTTACTTAGCGTCGCAACCAAGGGCTGCTACATTACTGGCAGACAAAAATAATATGTTAGTTGGTACATTAAAAGAAGCAATGGCTAGATATTTGGGAGATGTTAAAGTTACCTTGCATAGTCCTGACAAGCAAGACCCAGAATTTGTATTTTATGATATTACAAAAGCAATATTGAATGTGTACAGGTAAATTTTTAAATTTCACTTATTATTTCATTTATTATCAACATTATTTCTTGTAGATAACGTAGTTTATTATATTTCAGCGTAAAACCAGCTGTATTCGATCTCTTTCTAACAATTGCCATCATTATATATTTGGGACTTATTTATGTAATCGTGCACAATTTCCCTCGCGCATATACTTTAGCAACTCGTTTTTCTGTAAAGAACAAATCATCGTGAAATTGTATTCAACTATCGTTTCTTTGTTGCATTGTAAAAATTCGCTACATGTTTTTTAATGAATTTAATATATAATGTTATAGGTGTTAAAGGTGAAGCAAAACTGTATGTACATTAATTTTTGCTGGTATTAATCTTGAATTAAAAATCGTCTACATATTGTATCTTAGATAATCTGTAAATGTTACATAGTTTAACTTCAACTCGAATTTTCGTCCACGCATCTTCTCTATCAAATAAAAATAATGCAAATAGCAGATTTATTTAGTAGAGAGAACATTACTTCTCATTCTATGATAAATTATTATGTAAGAGTACGTGATAATTAAGACCAAGTAATAACAGACCAAATAGTGAGACTTCAGAATGCAATTTATAAATAAAAAGACTGGCAAATTTTAGCAAATACAGAATTTAGTAATAAAAGTAATTCCAAATCGTATATAGAACACTAGAGAATATTAGTTTTATTTAAATGCAAATCTAATATTTTGTTTAATAGTTATTATCGTGTCCGCGATACATAGAACATAATATTCCTATTATAACGTAATAATCTTGAATATACATATATCAATTAATGAATTAAGATAATTCCATAGCACAGGTAGTGTTATATAACAAAGCAAATGTTTTTTAAAATTTTCTTGTTAAAATATACAGAAAACTATTTGCCAAATATTAGTACTATAAAAACATCCATTAGAAGCAAGAAAACTTAGAGAATAAACTATTTGAATGATAAAGAATAATAAATATTTATTAATGATTATTTAAGTGCAATTATATGGACGAAATGTAAAAAGCTTGTAAAATAAACATGATGGAAAATAATCATTGCTTCTTATTTTTACCTAAATATTATAATTTTATCAAATTTTATATTTGATATATTTTTCAATGATATACATTATATTACTTGTAAAAGATTACATACAGATCATCTCCTATAAAACGAAGTTATGCAGAGATTGAAGATTATTATACACCTAAACAGGTTTGTCTAGTTCATTATACTTTCACTTCTTCAGAATCCAGCATTATTCCAGTATACATTGAGATATACTACAAATTGTAAAGTGCACTAAAATATGAATTCTACTCTTAATAAAAGTATCTTATTCTTACTATATTTTGATTCAACTATAATTGTGAACAAAAACATTGTTTTAAATGTTTATTTTCTTAACAGGTATAAAATTTCAAAATAGAAGATGGATAATATTGGGGAGATCCATGAGCTTACTGGCAGAATGTATAACACCAGAATTAAAAGCTATAGAAGCAGCTGGTACTTGGAAAAAGGAGAGAGTAATTGCTTCGCCTCAACGAACACATATTGTATTAGCAAATGGAATACAGGCCCTAAATTTTTGTGCTAACAATTATCTAGGGTTAGCAGTAAGTATTAGAATTTCTAAAATTAATATGATAAAATTGTGTTTATCATATTAAACAATTTTCATTATTTCTTAAATTTAGGATAATAAAGAAGTCATTTCTGCTGCAAAACTTGCTCTGGATAAGTATGGAGCGGGTTTAAGTTCTGTTAGATTTATATGTGGTACACAAGACATTCACATAGAATTAGAAAAGAAAATTGCTAACTTTCATGGCAGAGAAGATGCTATTCTTTATGCATCTTGTTTCGATGCAAATGCTGGATTATTTGAGACATTATTAACACCCGAAGATACTGTTATAAGTGATGAGCTTAATCATGCTTCCATCATTGACGGTATCAGGTTATGTAAAGCAAGGAAACAGAGGTGAATGAGTTAAATTTATTTTATTTGTCTTTATTATGTAAAAATATATTATATTTTGCAAAGGTACAAGCATAGGGACATGATAGATTTGGAGAATAAGCTACAGGATAGTATGTCTTCGCGTTTACGATTGATTGCAACTGACGGTGTCTTTTCTATGGATGGCACTGTTGCGCCATTACCAAAAATATTAGAGCTTTCAAAGAAATATAACGCTCTTACGTTTGTAGATGATTGTCATGCTACTGGATTTTTTGGAAAAGCTGGAAGGTAATTGCATTTATTTTGATACACTTTGTATTAAATTTCTATTAATTAGCAGCCGATACAATTTTTTATTCTATAACAATTGTTTAGTTCTTTTCACATTTCTTAACTTTCTTTTAAAATTCGGACCTAAATTTACTGGGTTTTATTTATCGTAACTTACTCTAATTTTTTTAAATATATTGTATTATTGGAAAATAATTAATTTAACTATAAAGTTTATTTTCATATTGAGTAATTTAATTCTAGAGGCACAGAGGATTATTTTAATCAATTAGGAAATGTTGATATCATTAACTCCACGTTAGGCAAAGCTCTTGGTGGAGCAGCAGGTGGTTATACAACTAGTAAAAAAGAACTTATTAATTTGTTGAGACAACGTAGCAGACCATATTTATTTTCAAATTCATTGCCACCACCTGTAGTTGCATCAGCTAGTAAGGTATACTAAAATGTCAATTGTTTCTGTTAAAATAAAAAAAATAATGTGATCACTCATATTTTTATTTTTTAATATTGTATATAGGTTATGGATTTAATAACAAACTCTATGGAATTTTTGGATCGTTTAAAAAATAATACCAATCTGTTTAGAAGTAATATGAAAGCAGCTGGTTTTACAATTGCTGGTGACAATCATCCTATCTGTCCTGTTATGATAGGTGATGCAAGATTAGCTACTGAATTTGCTGATAAAATGATTGGTAAATATTTACAGTATATCATGTAATGTATCAGTTTTTAACAATACGTATAATAATCGTTTTCTATTTATAGAACAAGGAATCTATGTTATTGGTTTTAGTTATCCAGTAGTACCAAAAGATAAAGCGCGAATACGTGTTCAAATTAGTGCTGCACATTCAGAAAAGGACATAGAATATGCTGTAAACGCATTTGTACATATTGGAAAAGAACTTAATATTATTAAGTGATATTCTTCCTAATCATAAAAAATTCTAGTAATTGAAATATTTTTTATAATTCTTTAATCAAATCGGTAATATAAAAAACAAAAATAAAAGTTACACATATATAATTGATCAAGTAATGTTTAATATACAAGTACATCAAACTGAAATTTTTAATATATGTATTCCTATTGTATTAAATATTATAAAAGTATTACCTCTTATACAAACTTCATCATGTATAAGTAATCCTTTTAGATTAAAAATCTTTTGATTACATGTCAAAGTTATATATTTTTACGAAATGTTAATTGTACAGACGTTAAGGCTTATATGGTTTTACAAGATTTTCCGAAAATTCTCTGACTTGTTGGACTCCTCGAATTTCTTTTTCTAATAAAGGAACTCGGATAATATGAAAATCTTCATAAAGATCCATTATCTAGCAAAGAGTTATTGTATTAATTTCTTCAGTTCCTATATGAAGTAATATGAAATCATAATATTTTGATTTACCTGCTCTAAATATTTATCTTGTATTTTATGCCTAGCAAGACACAGTTTACAAGATGTACAGTTTTCTTTTAAGAATAATAACTGATTCACTATGATATTGTGAGTATCTATACCACATTTTGTTAATTCTTGTACGAGTCTTTCTGTTTCGTACAGTGACAAGAATTCTGCTATGCACACACAAACAAATGTAGTCTGGTCAGGGTTTTTAAATTGTTCATTAACTTGTCGAATGACAACAAGCATCTCCTCTATTTTGTTACAGAATGTATCTACATTGAAATCTGTCATTCCCAATAATGAACTGATCTATAACAAAGTAGTTTTGAAATTGGAATACTGTTTAAGCTGATACTACATATCATTCATTAAACTAAGTATTTCTGACCTGTGTAATAAAAGGACTAATCTTCATCTTCAGACGCATTAATTTCCCCAATCCTTTTTCTACTACTTGTGGGAATGATAATAATCTTAAAGTATGACCAGTGGGTGCAGTATCAAAAACAACAACAGAAAAGTTCATTCCTTTAACCAATCTGAAAATATGGATAACATATAGAACAGTTAAGTTATACCATATATAAATATCATTGATAAAACTACAGAAAAGCCATCTCACCTCCGATTTCGATGATTTTTAGTTATGTCGTAAAACTTAACATTCTAAACATCTGTTTCCTATACATATAACCGGCAGTTTCGCTTAGAGGGATTCGCAAAAATCTGCCGATACCACTACAGTGAATTCTGCCTATAGTTGTGTGTGTCTGACAGCATGTGCTTCAGTATTGATTACCGACTGCCGGCCGCTTTTTTTCTGTTTATAAACGAGGATCAGACAAGCTTAAAGGTTCCGTGCACAACTGCATATACAAGGCTACAAAAAATGTTTGTTATAAATTATTTAAGAAAGGATATCATCAATGTATTGAATTTGGGTTAATCTTTTTAATATGGCTGCCACGCGGCGGCCGAGTACGCTTGTCTAAAATAATAACAATTATTTTTTTCGAAAAATAATATCAATTATTCATTCGCCTACTATTTTTATAATTAATTTGTTATTATTTCATGCGGCGGCTGAATAGACTAACCTAAGCCAAACCGAAACTCAATACATTGATGATATTCGCTTTTAAGTAAGTTATAAATTATAAATAACAGATATTTCTTGTAGCCTCGCATATGCAGCTTTGTGTTGGACCTTCGAGCTTGCCCATGTTGCTTGTTTGTTTATAAACAGAAGATAAGCAGATGAGAAGATGGCAACCAATATTGACACATATGTTGTCACAAATGCACAACTATAAGTGGAATAAGTAAAATATAAATAGAATTGTAGAAGTATCAACAGGTTTCTGCAAATATCTCAAAAACTAAGAGAGATACTATGCTTTTTATATGTATAGAAAAAAGTTGTTCAAGATATTAATGTCTATAGCATATTTCATAATCATCCAAATCAAAGATAAGAAAGTTTTTCTATGGTTTTACCAATATTGTTAAATTACAAAGTATTATTAACTTCATGACTTCTGCATAACTCATTGCTTCGTCTATACCAGGGAATGCTCCAACAATTTCTTGCATTATGCTTCTACTCAATCTCATGGCTTCTCCTCCTGGAACTGTTTTGTAAATAATTTATGTGTACATTTATGTATCAAACTACCAACAACATTGTAAGCATATAAAGTGTAATACAAAGGTATAACATCGATAAAACAGAATACCAGCTTCACTTTCGAAATACTCCTCTGGCAATTCAGTAATGCCCACGTTTGGATCTATTTCCATAGCGAAAAGATTTTCAAAACCTTTTACTTTCGTCGGAACTTTACTAAACTTTTGATCAAACGCGTCGGAGATATTGTGCGCCGGGTCAGTAGATATGATGAGTACATTTTCTCTGACTTTCGATAACTGCACAGCCAACGAACAACTGGAAATTAAAACAAGCAATGATCAAACTGCGATAAACAAACGAACTTTTGAGGTTAGAATATTAACCTGCACGTTGTTTTACCGACTCCACCTTTACCACCGACAAATATCCATCGCAAAGACCGTTGTTCGATTACGTTTCTAATCGAAGGCTCGTATTCAATCGTTTCTTCATCATTTATGCTCATATTCATCAAGAAAGACTGTGTTCCTAACAAATTTTACCACGTCATTTACCAATGTCGTTAGTTATGGGACAAGAGCTTTTTTTGTGTTATATACGCAATAATTGACAAAGAGTGGCGCTACAATCGCTCAATCATAGCTCCACACATTACATCCTACATTAAGTCGATTCTAGCCCGCGCACCAGCGAAGATATAGATGGCGTTACCGTCATGGATTAGGTTATTGGGTCATCGTTCAAGTTGGTGAGAGTGAGATGATAGCTGAGAGGATAAGACACTTATGAGACATGACATGACTAGATCAGCGGTTCTTAACCTGTGATCCACAGTTCCTGGGGAACACAAAATCTTCATACGTGCAAGTTATTATTATATTATTCGAATAAAAATCATTTAGTTAATTCATAATGAATCTCTTCTCTCCGAGAAGATTGTTGAACAGTTAATGTGTTTTAATTATATATATTTGGCACATTATTTATTTAAATCTTGAGTTAAGTATTGAGGATTCACGACAATAAAAAATTATTTAAAGGAGGTCTGTGATAAATAAAAGATTAAGAACCGCTGGACTAACTGGCAGAAATAAAAGCTATCTCGAGTTAAGGGGAAAGAGACAATGGAACAAGAGTAAAATACATATAGGATGGGCCATGTTCATAAGTCAACTTCCCATTTAAAAGTTGCATAACCTTTTCTTATTGTATATTTTTAAATTTTTGTTCCAGATTCTTACATTTTCTTTTTTGGGAATTTAAATTATTTTTTTTTTTTTTGGATTTAAATAGAAATTTATTTGCCTTTATTTATCTGCTTTGGATATCTTGTATATATTTATGTATTATATTCGTCCTATAGATGTTTGCACCTTTATATTTCCCAAAAATGGATAGATATCCGTTTATTACTTAGTCTATCAATTATATTCTCAAAAATATGAATTTGCGTAAAAATCCCCTCCCAAAAAATCGAACACATTATTTGTTTAATCGTCGAAAAACAAATATCGAGAAAGACAAATCGACCTCTCGCCATTACAAAAAATTTCAATACGCTATCGATCTGAATACAGAATCGACTTCGAGGGATCGTAGACATACGATTATACGATAGATGTGGTATATAGTTTTTAATACTGGGCTAATTTGGAAATGCATGAAGTGTCTGTAAACTCCGGTTCCAAACGTTAGTGCGTGGTGTTTGTGCTGTAATTGTTGTTATTCTTCCTTTTATCAAGCGGCGTGACTGAGAAATTGAATGTAGCATGCCGCAATTTCATAAAATCGAAATAAATAGGACCGAATGGGAGGTTCCGGAACGATACCAAATGCTCACGCCAGTGGGATCAGGAGCTTATGGTCAGGTCTGGTAAGAATTCAGAAAAACAATTCCAATATAAATTTATATGTTTCAATAATTGCATAATACCATCCTAATCTCATATATTTTTTAGATTGTTCCTTATTCGGGAACCTGTCTATAATGTTTAAACGATCCCGCTCCATATCTCGTTAATAATTTAAGATTTGGTTGCGACCATGAACCAATCATAACCTTGACATTTCTACGATCGTTCATTATGCCACTTAAAATCGTATATACACATATGTCATTCTTTCTTTTTTCTTATTTTGTAATTTAGATTTTAACGAGATTATCAATACGTAAATGTTACGATTGCGGCAGCTCGTGCAAGTATCTCGTGCACCGTCGCATTCTACATCATGGGCCAAACTAAAATTAGAATTATTTGACAATGCTTTTCCGTGAAGATGAATTTAATGAGATGTCTTATACCCGAATTTTCTCGGTGAAACATTTCACAGAACTTCCACTTGGATTTGATAATTGATTAGTAAATTTATATTAACTCTTACTTTATTATTTAATTCTTTAAGTACATGAAATACATTGTGTTTTCTAGAAAAATAAATCCTCTTATAATCATAAAAGAAGATTGATATATACATATACATATATTATATAATTTTAAATAATTATGTTTAAATTAGTTATTAAGATTTAAGTTTATTATTGTAAATGTAAACTGTAATATGTATGTATTTATTGATACCCTTCTGAATTACAAGAATTTCTACTTCCTTATTATAAATCTACATTCACATAATCTTACAACAGAGTATTTATATATTATATATTCTTGTTTTGTTCTATGTAAATCATAGTAGAAACTGGATTAAGGAATCATATATATATTTTTAGCTCGGCAGTTGACACAAAAACTGGACAGAAAGTAGCAATAAAAAAGTTAGCCAGACCATTCCAATCAGCTGTGCATGCAAAACGCACATATAGAGAACTTCGTATGTTGAAGCATATGAATCATGAAAATGTGAGTACATAAATGTGGATTATATATAAGTTTAATATATCTTTGAAGTTGGCATTGTAGAAATTAATGGATTTAGAAACTTTATCTTGTTACTAAATTTAGGGACGACTATGTTCTGTATAGTGAGTTCCATCATGCTATTATTGACCTTTACAAATCAAAATCAATGAGTTTTACAGTGAAATAATCATATAATTCATTACAGGTAATTGGTTTACTAGATGTATTCCATCCCTCTTCTTCTTTAGAAGATTTTCAGCAAGTGTAAGTGCTTTTATGTACTTCTATAATGTTGATTATCTCTTTTCAACCCCTTGATTATGACTCCTTATCATGTTTTAGTAATCACATGTACTTTTAATAGATATTTAGTCACGCATCTGATGGGTGCAGATCTCAATAATATTGTAAGAACTCAGAAACTTTCGGATGATCATGTACAGTTTCTTGTATATCAAATCCTTCGTGGTCTCAAATATATTCACTCTGCGAGTATAATACACAGGGTAAAGTAGCATCACTGATAACAACAATTTAAATGTAATATAGAATACTTTAAATACATTCTTGTCAAATTTAGGATTTAAAACCTTCTAATATAGCTGTAAATGAAGATTGTGAGCTGAAAATTTTAGATTTTGGATTAGCCAGACCTACAGAAAATGAAATGACTGGTTATGTTGCTACAAGGTGGTATAGAGCTCCAGAAATTATGCTTAATTGGATGCATTATAATCAAACAGGTGGTTATTATTTTTCTTTTTGCAAATATCTTATAATACACAATAGTATAATATTTATGCTTTTTAGTTGATATATGGTCTGTTGGATGTATAATGGCCGAGCTATTAACGGGGAGAACGTTATTTCCGGGAACAGATCGTATCCTTTTTACAACCAATCATGCTTTTTATAATTCCTTTTAATATCAATGTCTAATATTCAAGTTTGTTGTTTGTGGTTTTCATCTAATAATGTTGTACTTGTATGCACATAAAACTTCTTTCATAATTCATCTTCAATGAATATTATAAATCTTTAACCATCTTTAACCATCTCAGAATTAAAGGATATGCTTTTCGCTAAGGCTCTACATGGCTTCTTTCCTGCTTTAAAATGTTCAGTTGTTTTACTAATATGTTAATTACATAGTATTTTATTTGTCAGTTGGCAAAAAATGCTTTAATTTAGCTTCTGTTTGATAGCAAGGGAAATTAGCTTTTATTTTACAAGTAAAAATTCATTCAAATATGTATATAATTTTTAATATGCTTCAATGCACGAAATTGTCTGTTGTATTTATGTAATAATTAAAGTATCCATATAGTGAAAGTAGAAAAAGGTGTGGTGGAACCTTAGCAAGAGCAGATATACACCAACTGAACTTAATAATGGAGATACTGGGTACTCCACGTGACGAGTTTATGCAAAAAATATCGTCAGAGTCGGTAAGTAATTTTTAAATTGTTAAATAAGAATTTATCCATAGAAAAAGCCTAAATAGTGCATGCTGCTCATTGATAACGTGTTACGATTTAATTGCCTCGCATGTTACATGTTTTTTTTATCAATATTTCCCTGATTAATAAATTTCACTATATATATATATATGACTAAAATGAAAGAATTATCTTCATAATATTTACAAATTTGGTTGGTGAATATATGTTATTTCCATATATATATTATAACTCGTACTTTGGAATGCTAACAAATGCTTAAAATAATTACAAGCATAATTCATATTACATTGCTTTAAGTTTTTCCTACTCCTGTATAATAAATTATGCTTCAAACATACCTTAACTTTAAGCAGACATTGATCATCTAACACGAGTTTTAGTACTCTGTGGTACACCCACAGAGGAAACTTTAAGCAAAATTACCAGCCAAGAGGTAATTTTTTTTTTAGATAAATATTTTTTGCAATCTTTCTTAATTATTTTTTTATGAATTAAAATTTTTTACATTATTTATTTGCATTTTATAATTCTTTCCATAATATTAAAAATAATTTTGTCTATAATATGATTTTGCTTTGAAGTTTAAAATATAAGGTAATATTAATATTAAAAGAGCTACAAAAAGAGTATAATATGAGTTATAACAAAAATATGTAACGCATTTATGAGGTATTACATGCACAATTTTTGAAGAATATTTTCATGAAATATTGTATAAATTTCAAATATTGAAATAATGCAAATTATACGTAAAAACTGAAAATTAATAAGTAAAAATATTGTTTTAGGCGAGAAACTATATACAAAGTTTACCTCCGCTAAAAAAAAAGAACTTCAAAGAAGTATTTCGCGGGGCCAATCCTTTAGGTAATTACCGAATTTAAAAAGTCTTCTAAATTAAAATTATTTTTATAAATTAAATTAATATATTTTTTACTACTTTTCAGCTATAGATTTACTTGAATTAATGTTAGAACTAGATGCAGAGAAACGAATTACAGCAGAACAAGCTTTAGCTCACCCATATCTTGCACAGTATGCTGATCCAACTGATGAACCAGTATCTTTACCATATGATCAAAGTTTTGAAGATATGGATTTACCTGTTGAAAAATGGAAAGGTATATGTTTCCACTATAATATATATATATATATACTTCATAAATAGTCATTCATATATTACTAAAGTGGTAATTCATTTTTATTATTTGTAGAACTTGTTTATCATGAAGTTATAAATTTTGTACCTCAACAATTACCTGCAATGGCTTCGACGATTGAGTCTTCTTCGTAAGGTTACGTCGATAGCACAAATAATATAGTAAGATAAGTAAGATAATACAGTAAGATAATCACAACAATGAATAATTATGAAAAGATACATGTATAATTGTTATATACAAAGGATATCACATTGTATATAATATGGTGTTACATAAGTAACAGAGTTAATCATACAAACTTATTTGTATTAGAGGCAAAATGTATATTTTTGTTAATGACGCATGATACAAGGAAATGCTAATATTTTTCACTGAGCATTGGTTGTTTTAGAATATAAAGCTATCAAACATGTGACAAATTATTCATATTCATGGTTTTATATGGACATTTTTGTTACATATTCACGTGTTTGAATACTTTGAAGCTACGAGTGCAAGCGCAATTTAATAACCGAAGATCTATTAAGGATTTAAAGCAACTTTTTTTTTTTGTAAAAAGCCGAATTACTTAATATAAAAGACAACTCTTTATCAATAAAAATAAATTATTAAAAAAATGCTAGCTTCAAGGGTTAGATTTTGTTGTATACACCGCTGGTTCTAGTCTATAACATAGAACATATTACATCGAATTTATGGTTAAAAATAATTCTTATTTCACACGCAGATGTAATTTAAAATAATTTAATCTCTAAGATACTGTTATAATGATGCTTTTAACAACAAACATGGCTGAATAAATTTTTTGATCTTTGTATATCGTTTGTTATTTATATTAAGAATTATTCATCTTATTCTTTCACTATGCACATACATTTACGTAAGAAAATCAATAGCTAAACAGACTATATATTTCATGTATTCTTTCATTTTTTTTTTCATGTATATTTTTCTAAATTCTAGTAACTTTTTGAATCTTACGTATGTATGATGTATAATCCGAATGTAATTCATTCATTGCATTCTTTCAGCATACAAATTTTTGCTACGAATTTTAGTATAAGCTCAAGATATGTACATATAGCTTTTATGATATGTAAATAATGGCATCTATCCAAGTGGGGGATTAAATAACCTGATTATGCTACAAATGATCGAAGCAATTTATCATGCCAATTGCATGGACCGATAGTCTAACGTTGAGATTAGTAATTTTTTACAGTAAACACGAATGTCTAAGAAATCCTTTTCATCCGGATTATAAGAACAAACGATGTCGTTACAAAGCTTACAAAAAAATTGTGGATTCTATGGATGTTTGTTGTTTAACAGTTTATGATTGTATCAAAAGGATTACCTGTGTAAAGGCCCAATACTGTTATGAGCTGTCTAAAATCAGTGCTGCAATTTCCTGTGAGAAGTTTTATAGACCAATAGCGAACTGGTTTCCAATAATCCATGAACTGTTTTTCCCATTTATACCAACTTACAATTGTACAAGTGATTGCTGCAAGGTACATATCAACTTATAACAAAACACATTGTACAAATCTTATTTATTTATTATAACAATTTTGTTATAGATATGCAGTGACAAAACAGACACACATAAAGGTTATGACTATGAAGAAACACAGGAGCAGTCGACACGTCCAGTCCCCACGGAACCGAGAGCATTAAGCACAGACTGTGGTTGTCCATATGAAACTTGTTATTGTGACAAATCGAATATAGCTAAACCTCGTACTCGTCTTAGGTAATTTATTTCATTTGCGTTAGTACATAGTGTTAATACATCACTGATTAACATTAGTGTACATAATAAAATATATTAAAACATAGTCCACTTAGGAAAGCAGAAAAACCACCTTTCTTCCTGACGGAAGAGAAAGGTGTAACTACTTCGCAAACCACAGCAAGAGATTGCAAATATTACTTGCACCAGCAAAAAGTATCTCAAATCGATGTGGGGAGTAACATCAGAAGTATCAGTACTGAGCACGCGACTCAATCTGAACTTTCTTATTTCAAAACTGCATGTACAGCTTGTCAAGTGTGTATGGAAAATGAAGTACCTTTTAACTTGATGAAAAAAGATCTAGTAAATAGATTCTTGTCTTTAGTTCAATCAACGAGAATAAATGTAAAGTTTGTCGAAAGTTACAAATAACATTAAATATACGAAATAATTTTCAGAAGGAGACAGACATTAGTTACACAGATTGTGCTCCACCAGTGAAAGACATTAAAGAAAGAAGGAAAACTGACGAATTTGACATGTTCGGCAAGAGTATTGCGTTTCAGTTGCGAAATATAAGTTTCGGTGAATATTGATAGCGTAATATATTACAAAGATAATTATTAAGGTAAAATTATTTGTCTTCAGAAATTGCAGTTAAATTGGAGAAACGAATACAAGATCTAATTGCACAAGAACGTCTGGATCATATGAAACTGAAATATTTGGATTGCTGTACAGCTTCTAGTTGCAGCGAATGTGCAGTTTTGCGCAAGGAAATGGTTTGCAGCTGCGGCCTTCCGATAATCATGATCAAGGCAGATTCTTCCTGCGATCTTGATTGCAAGCAACGAATATAATGTCTACGAATTGTCTGTATTTGTTTAGTACTTAGAAAAAAATCTTATCAAAGATATAATATATGAAATATGATTCTATATGTTGGTTCTGGTATTAATGTATAGTATCGTAGCGAAACAAAATTAATAAAATAACGTAGAGTGATTTAACAAATGCTTCCGTTCGATGTATCGCGCGATCAAATTCAGTCGCGTTCTTTAACTGAAACTGATTTTATCTTGTGAATAGTCGTAAAATTATAAACGTATAAGAAATCGCAAACACTATTTTCATAGAGACACTGTATTAAAATACTGTTGGTAAATTCTTCGTATTATAAAATGTCGTCCAAATGGAACGAGAGATTAGTGATCAGTTTTTTAAAAGCGTACAAGCAATATCCGTGCCTTTGGAACCCTTATCACAGACATTACTATAACTGCTATGAGAAGAACAAGGCATTGCAAAGAATTATCAACGATCTCTGCATACCCGGCTTTACCGTAACCGATTATTTGCACCAGATCAAGAGCATAAGAGAAAAGTAATGTACGATCGGAATTTTTGGTAATGAATATTGTGAAAGAGATAAGAGAGAAAATAAAAAACATCATGAACGAATGTAATTTCTTTTTAAAATGATTATTTTGCGTTTGATGATCGGAATTCACAGTATTGAATGGAGAAGAATATACAGCCTTCTTCATTTACTGTAGTATTATGACCTTCATGTCATCTTAAATGCAAAAAAATTAAGTTTAGTCTAATTTTTTAAACATCGAAGCAAACATTGAAAATTAATACGAAATGTTCTCTATACAAAGCATTAAACAAATATTTAACAAACTATTTATGAAAACAATGATTTTTATTGACACAGATATAAATTGGAACAAACACGAACGATCCAAAGTCTACAATCTCAGAAACAATATAAATCACCATTCTCCTGGTACAATGTAGTAGCAGGCATGTTGGCGAAGGTGATTGATGATGAAGAAAGGCAGAGCTGTCAACTTCATGAACAAGAAATGACTTCTGCTGTTAGATCCTTGAGCAGTGATAGCATAAAAACTTCACAGGAGAGAAAAAGAGTGAGCCCAGAAGCAAAATATGTGGAAATTCACCCATGTAATAACACCACTGGCGGTCGGATGATTTCAAAGAGGAGCAAATCGCAGGAAAAACCATTTTGTCTGGATGGGAAACGTAATTCAACGGGGGAGACGATAATAAAGGAAAAAAGGGAGAAAAGAGTAAAATATGTTCCTTGTCCATCCTTTAGACCAAAGAAAAATGATTCGAGGGATCAAGAAATAGATGAACTTTTGTACTACAAACCCACCAGAGATGTAGAATCTCAAGAGATAGGTAAAAAATTTGTTCGAAAAATAACTTTGAAAAGAAATATGATAGAGTACGAATAGTTTAATTTTTTCTAACTTTAAGAAGAATATCTTCCAGCTATTCCAAATACTTCCATGGATACCAGATTTAACTGTGATTTTCCTTTAACGAAAGAAAACGATAATAGTTATGAATTACCATTTTTAAAATGTCCACTGTGTGGTTGGGAAGATGTGAAACATGAGCAAATTGATTGTAACAAAAACGAGAGAAGAAATTATATTTCTTGTTCGGAATACAATAAAAATCTTTCTGATGGATACAGTCCGTGTGCCGGATGTGACAGAGTCACGCGTGATAGTATGTAAAAAATCAATTTTTATTATAGAGAAATATCTGTTTGAAATTTGGGTGAAATCCTAAAATTTGGATATATGTGCAGATACCAACTTAAATTCATTGTCTATTTTATATTCAGATTTACCTTTCCGATCTATGGGAATTACTGATCTATCAGAATATTTAAAAAAGTATGTGAAGAACTCCGAGGATTTGGAATTTCTACAGACATTATCAAGACATGCATCTTTTGCATCTTTGATAACAAGACATCCATCTGTTGTAACTTTAATAACAGGACTCTCTGCAAGGGCATCAATTACTTCCGCCGTGAAATCTATTCAAATTACGAAGAAATCTGCTCATACAGAAGTAGAACAAAGCGAAGATCCAAAAAGGATTTTAAAAAATAATATTCCAGCATCCATATCGGTTCAAACGCAAGTTCTACAGGTCGACCCTGTAGTAACAGGTAAATTACAGTTGGGTACCATAGAAGCTTCTACCCAACTAGTTCTGCCAGATCTGGATAAACATTCAAAACCAATTGAATTCGTACCAAAAGATGTTTCTCAAGATACGAAGAAGGAACAAGATACAGAATCAGAACCACTTGCAATTGAAACGCGATTTTCTATTGGTAGGAAAAAACGTGAAATAGGTGTCAACGCAATGGATTCTTTTGACAAAGCAGTGCAAAATACAGTTTGTATATCAATTCAAACTACAGATGATATTGACCAAAAAGGAAAAGAGCAAGATAAATATTATAAGACTGATACGATAGAGATGAAGGAAGTAGCAATAAATGTGGTAGATCAAGCTTCGAAAGGAATACAGAGTAGCATCTGTGTAT
The DNA here is from genome assembly GCF_000188095.3 of Bombus impatiens. Taxonomy (NCBI): domain Eukaryota; kingdom Metazoa; phylum Arthropoda; class Insecta; order Hymenoptera; family Apidae; genus Bombus; species Bombus impatiens. The sequence continues at coordinate 1,059,292 of NT_176636.1, read as the reverse complement.
CACGAGGAAATTTAGCCTACCGTATGTCTTTTGAAAAGATGGTAGAATTTGGTACTACCATGTCCTTGCATCAAGTGCGTAGCGTCGGCTGCGTAACAGCGGAAAAGATCAAAGAATTCAAATCGAATTTCGTACAATGCGTTTCTAAAGAAAAATTTCCTTTGGCTCGATCCAAGTCTGATGATTCTATGAAACGTTGTGCTCATCAAGATACGGAATTGAAACGTTTTGTGGAAAAAGAACGTAAGCATTTTAATTGGTACTGCTTTGCAGCTTAGCAAAATATAATGCAATACTATGGATATAAAACACTAATTTTACAAAATTGTTTTAATTGATAGCACAAGAATTTGAGGATTCGTGTACAACAGATACGTGTCCATTGAATATACTACATCTCAGTAGAGATCCCACCATGCTCTCAGTTTTACAACAACTTTTGCAGAAAATATTATTTATACACGAACAAAAAATGCAAGGTATAAAATTAAACAGATCCTTATAAATTTATGTATCAATTTTCATAATTTAACGAGGTTTAATTTCAGACAAATATAAATATCGCCTAAAAGAAAATTGTTTCATCGACATGGACAAAATGGTGACAGCAATCAAAGAATATATAATGATGCTAGAGCCAAGTATTATCAGAGATGATGTGAAAGAATTTCATGAAAAGGTTGATAAAAAGTCATCTTTGACAGAAGTTCGAAGACGACCAAGTTTGAAGGAAATTGGCACGTTTACCATGTGTAATGATAAATTAACCATGACTGAAGAAGATATTTTCGAATTAATATTGCAATCCACATTCACGAAAATGGATAAAAGACAAGGAACCATGGAAGACAATATATTGCTATTAGAGAAAATGAAGAGAAAATATCCAATGATAGACAAAGAAGTTTGTACTCATTTGAATTGTAAAGATGTTGGTATCAGTGGATCGTTGATGCAGCTGTGCAATCGCGACATAGAAGTTCAAGGTGATGCTCGATTGTTCAAGGACTCTGTATGTGTCGCAAAGTATGAAGATATAACAGAAAGAGTAAGCGTGGGTACCCAGAAACGAGATCCGATACTGGTTCGAGTGATCAAGTGCAATGAAAGTCAGGCGGTAGTAAGGTCGGATAAAGAAACGTTAACTATGAAAAAGGACGTACATTTTGAAAAGAAATGTATAAGCAAACGTGTAGAAACATGCGGTCGACCGACTTGCATTCCGTCCACTGTTTGCAAAATAACAAACGAAGCCAATTTAAAATCTACTCTTCGTAAAGAGCGCGAAAATGAAATGATCGATAGTTATGATATATGCGATATAAATTGTAAAGGAAAAATATCTTATGACTGGACTGATGTAACAAATGATGTACTTTCAAATGTTACTAATTCGAAAATTCCGATATGCATGAGACCACTACAAAAATATACATACGCTAGGAGCAAATAATTAAACATTAGGATTAATATAACATATAAAATACATAAATAAATCCTGTGATAAAAAGATATGGAAGTTTATTTGGGAAATAAGTATGACCTTAAAATAACTTTGATCTCATATTAACTTTTTCTTTTGGATATTGTTATATTTCTTAAATCTATTATTGTATCATTTTTTCATTCTTTAAAATTGTATCTTTAAAAATATCTTCTTTATATCAGCATATAGAAACAGTTGTTACCACAATTGAAGATCGTTTTAAACGCAGTCATTGGTATATCTGGCTACCATATCTTCAGAAATGAGCAATAATTTTGATGCAGATCAAAGATTAAGAGAAATCCCTTAAATTCTAGACAACTCTTTATATACATATATAGACACAAAAAGGTGTGATTTTTAGAAGAACTCGGTAATTTATCGATGAAATTAGATGGAATTAGAGAAGCTAACTGTTAAGAGAATCTCGTATAGTTGTTAGATCGGATCATGTGAAATCGATTCGTTCAGTAGAACGAGAATCCTTGGTCCAATCTCGAAGTCAATATCTTGTTATATTCAGGACAGGCAAGTTTGTGGTTGTTCACCTGAAAGTCCGAGGACTTATGGCAGGCCTGATGTTTCATTTAGCGTTGACATGAACATACAAGAACGAATCGGGACGCTTTTACGTATTTACGTTGTGTGTGTGCGCTAACGCGACACACAGAAATATCTTGTTAAAAACAGATTGAGTAACGCTATAGATTAATCGCTTTAACTGCATATGCATAATCCATCATGTGCGTCAATTCGGAAAAATGCCTAAACCGCGCACAGTGCGATATACAAAAATTGAAATAACTATTATTCGATTTTGATCTTATAATTCGATAACATAATCAGTCTGTAAGTATATAAATGTAAGTAATAATTATTATTAATAAGTAATTATTAAAAATTGTTTGTACATTAAAATCTAATCATTTGAAAATTAGCTCACTCATTCATTATATATTCTTTTTTGTTAATTCTTCTTAAATAATGTTTGTTACACCTTAAATATGGAGAATTTGAGCAAAGATATGTATAATTTTAATTTCCAAATTAAAAATTTTTTTCTTTCTTTAAAGAGCGATGTAAAACAATGATTCAAATTATTCTGTAAATTTGATTGTTCTTTGTTAAAAAAAAAATTGCACTAAATTGCTGTATATGGTCTTTTTTTGTTACAAACTACTACATTGAACGTTCTTTATTTTTTAAGTGAAAGCCATTTATAATATTGACTTGGTTGAAAAATGAATTTCTGATTACATTTATTTCAAGAAAATTTTTAATATTACCCAAAATCTCTAAATGCTGGCACAATATCTGACGAAATGGAAGGGAAAATAAATTATTTCTGGACGAAAAAATGGAAAGATCATTCCCTGCATCTGCACTATTTATTTAAACGTTATCGTGTGTGGCTAGACGAAGAAATAAATATTCAAGATATTTTAACTAAGGGAGGGAGTAAGGAAAATACTAACAAAGATTTGATAAATAGATTTTTACTTACCTCGGATCACCTAATAAACGATTAAGTTTTAGGAACACTGTACATTATATGTATTTTTTGATCTTTTTCCTGAATGCTTATTCGAATACTGTACTATGGAACGTGAAAACGTGGCCTACAAATGTGCGAACGTGGACTACGAACGTGGACTGCGAACGTGGACTGCGAACGTGGATTGCGAACGTGAGCTGCGAACGTAGTCTGCGAACGCGCGTACCTGATCTGCGAACGTGGCGAATATGGTTTGCAAACGATTTTTGTCCCAATTTCTCCTTCAAATGTCGCACTGTATTGCATCTTGGAAAACCGTTATTAAACAATTGCCGTTTGTTAATCGTATTGGGGTATCGACTAGAATTTGTCAACCCTTATTTGTTATAAATTATGACAAGCAATGGTATATTTCTCAAGTTTTTCTACAATAGGAGATACATAATAAGGGCTCAGAAGGCTTGGGTTGGGAAGCAATATTGTTGCCTCTAAACCCTTGCATATTAAAAAGGTTGGAAAGACGATAAGTCGACAGAAGGGTATAGAAGAACAAACTTCATTTTATTACATGAAAATGTATAACGTTCTGTCAATTGGAATATTATATGAAAATTATGTTATTTAATTTCCATAGCAAATTATATTCACATCGTTGAATCCAAGGCAAACGCTTGATACATGTGTGTATGATAGGTAAGTATCAATTGTCAGTATCTAATTATAATAAAATAGTATAAAAGAGTTATAATTTTCCTCGTTGATATATTTACGTCACGTATAGATGATTTCATTTGTTATCCGTTTTATTATCAGAAGTCTTATTGTTCTAATATGCATTAACATTATCTTAACGCTTAAATTCGATAACCTGAGTATATTTCTTCGTGATAAATATTGTACGACAGATTGATAATTATTCATTCACACAAAATACATATACCAAAATTAGGATATTTTGAATTGAACATTACTAACAATATGTCTCAATATGCACTTAAAAATTGCACTTCACTCTATAAAATGACGTACCAACAATTTTTTTCTAATTCAATCGTTAAAACATTGTATGAAATCCCGTATATATAGATTATTAAAAAATCAACAACAAATACGTCTTTAGCCTTCGCGTAAAGATTTTATCGATTTTAGATACAATTCTCTTATATTTTATAAAACATAACGAATTTACTTGTTACGTAATGTTATTCATATAAAATTGTCTAATTAATTATGGAGAGACAATTATGTTGGCAAGTTGTTGTCAACAGAGATAATACTGTTGGTATTCATAATGATGGAAGCCATACTCTCCAATATATCACTTGTCATTATTAAAATATGTATACTAATAAATTATTGTACTTCCAATATTTAATGATTTGTCCATGATCATGCATCGCATCGTTAACATGCGAGTATGGCCTGACTAGTTTAAATTGATTTCATGCATTGATTTTTAGCATATCAATGCTAATATATTAACGTTCGTATTGGGAGAATTTTATGCGTACCTATCGAAAAAAAAAAGAGGAAATGAATATTATACATCGCGAACTCGAAAATTGAATTGCATAGCAGTAAAATTACATGTACGTAGTATTATCTAATATTATGTAAATGAAGTTTACAAACATTTAGTCCTTTCTCTTGGCATCCGCTTTCTCATCTTTAGCTTGGCCTCGTCCCAACAATTTGGCTAACCAATCGCAAATTCCTCCGAGGAACAACGCAGAGAATAGATTTTCGAAAGGTACGAATGGATCATGAATTCCAAGCAAAATGGACGATAGCTGAAATATTAATAACAATTAGCACTTAGTAACAAACAAGATTAGCAAAGATTAGCTTTCATTTAAGAAGAAGTACAAAATTCCTGTTACCTTGAAATACACGAAGAAAATAACGATACCAAAGTAAACTAATGCATGAGGAGCCGAGATGAGATCAGTCTTTTTATCAAGGACGAAAATAATGGATGCAACCATTGATGCTTTCGTAGGGCTAAAAAGTAAAATACTACGTGTTACTCATTTCAGTTTTAATCTATAAAAAAATAGAATAGAAGAAGAAATGTACAAGCTAGGTTGCATAAATTCCATAGCAGTTGGAGTCCATACTCCTCGTATGAGACGTTCAAAAAGTTTTGTAAAACCTGCACCATTTCCTAAAATAAATTAAATAAATTAATTTTGTATTTCAATACACTTTTACTTTTATTTTTCAGATATTAAAAGTTACCTTTGAGTGTTCCAATTAACACCATGATAAGATATGCATTTGGGTAAAGTTTTCCTGCATGAGATACTCCATCATATACCTTTTTACACCTGTAAGTTATGGCAAAATAATATAAACATAACAGAATAAGGTAAAAAACAAATATTATTATGTACTCACTTATTATTATGTACTCACCTATATATTTCCTTCATAGTAGCACATACTATCTTTACTGGTAAAAACTTGGCAATTTTATATCCAATATCAAATGGTGTATAAAATATCATATACCTGTGCAATAATTAAATAATAATATACCTTACTAAATGTTATGGGAGATGTCATATTATTGGTTTTGTAAACAATTGTGTTTTTCTTGTACTTGTACTTTGCACTTACACTTTGGTACGAAGTGCAAGTGCAACAAAGACACAATTGATCTGAAGCTTGGAATTTAGCTTGAAGCTATGGGAAGATATTCATTAAAAAATTCATTAAGTTATTAACAGAGATTTATAGTTTTTAATTTAATGATACTGACCAAACAATAGTCGCTACTACCACTTGTGGTGTATTTTTCAAAGGTGCAATAATCGGCTCTCCTAAAAGACCATTGCATAGCATACCACTTGCAAACACTACCAACATTGTTGAAAGCCAACATGAAAGAGGGTGTTTCCGAGAAAACGCTTGAGCACCTATTCAATAGAATTATGATAATATGAAGTTATGAAAAATAATGAAAGTTACAGTTGAAACAGTCTGATAAATTAGAGGTACAACATTTTTCAAAGATTTTTAAATATTTATTAATTACTAACATGTAAAGAAACATCTAATTTAATTTAGAAAGACACATCCAAGATGTGATAAATTTCCTGTTTTCTAATACACCATGAAATATCAAAGGGGCACATTCTTTCAAGTAGGTCACTTGGAATCCTTACAAGTATATTATATTACATGTATTCACACAGATATAATGCTAGTCTACCATAAACATGAAAATAATGTTTTTTGGTATATTTTTAACACTCTGAGTATAAAATTAAATTACATAAAAGTTTATTTAAAACAATACGAATATAGTTAAGAAATACATTTCACAATAAAATTTATTTTTCATATGATTTTAGATACCATAACTACTACCAAGGAATATAAAAGGTACAGAAATTCTTTGAGTCATTGTTCAAAGATTGCTGCTTCATGGTTCATTGCATAAGAAAGTCATTGATACAAAAAGTTTTACTGCTATATCTGGGAACATTCTTACACAATAAGCTTTCATATACTTAGGAAATATTTACAATACAATTATTTATTTTCCATATTTATTTATAATAAGTTATTTGCATAACTTTAAGAAACACAAAAAATTATAGGAAATCAAAATTGAGGCCAAAGGTTTGAAAAAACTTGGCGTGCCCACAAGGGTATATACTGAAATAGATTAGCTAGGTAAATTCAGTGAATGTCACAAAATAGGATTATTCTAATTATGCCACATACCATGTGAGAATAATTTTTTCTCTCTTTGAACATTTTTCATACATTTGTTTTGGACAATATTATTAAAAGAGGAAGTTGTATTAATGTTCTTATTCTATTTTTATAATATTAATAATATCAAATATGTTTAGTAACAAAATTGTATTTTTAAACTTACAGAAAGATAATAAGACTTTACTTTAACACTTAGAATAAAATAATCCAATTGTTATGAATAAAAAAAAATCTCTTAGCTTAAGTATTATTAAATGAGATTAAGGGAGAGCTAATTTATTAATAATAAAATAAGTAAAAAATAATATAATAAATAAAGCGGGAAGTGAGTTAAACAAGAATAATGAAGAAAAATGGTTGGGAGCGAAACACAATCTTAGAAATGGTATAAGCTGGTTCTGAGCAGATTAAATTTAGAATTGGTCGGGTAGGCTTGGGCTTACCGGATCCCAAATCTTCTCTGACGTGTAAAGCACAGAGTACGCTGTGTGCGATATCAAAGTACGGGAACATTTTCAATTTAATGACCTGATTGGCCATGTCCAGGAATGCTTCGGGATCCATTTTCAATTGATTTTGCAGCCGCTTCAGGGATAAACTTTTCGTTCACGTAAAACTGTGTCTGTCGGCGTTCAACAATCGTCGAGTTTGAAACAAAGTCACAAGCGCCCGCGAATGACGCTAGCTATGCGCCGTCTGCTAGACTTGGTCGTCTGCTAGACTTGATCGTCTGCTAGTTATGGAATCGGTCCCTACCATTAGAACCTTATCGTCGAACCAACAAATTTCATGGCCTCTTTAAAACTCCTTCCTACAGATGGCAGTAAACGATTGCATTTGTATCTATTTTTTTTATCATGTCTGGCTTTTGAATGAATTTTAATCCTTTATAATGGTTGGGTTAAATACGTGACACATTAAATACAACTTCAGATTTAGACTCTCACACGTTTCAGTGAAACATTTTGAAAAATTTCATTAAAATATTTTCAGATATTCAATTTAAAGTTACAAAATGCGGTAACAAAAATCGGTATTTAACGAGAGCTACTAAATTTTTAAACGAATTTTATGTATAGCGACAATTTTCAGTTTAAATGTATAACAGCTCCAACAATTTTTATAAATTATCAAATTTAAATAAATTATCGCAATCTATGTTATGTTTTTATCTTCCTTGTGTAGACAAAATTCGTATCTTTCGCCTTTTTCTGATTTAGCTATATTTATATTCAGTGAAAAACAATGAATGCTTTTAAAATCTGGCTATGTTAACCAATTTCATTAATTCTTTCTTCTTTTTTATATATATATACATATCTGCCCGAGTATTTATGTTTTACGAAGCATTTTAAAAATATACGCTACGTGAAAGTATTCCATATATGTATGTACAAAAGCGTAGAATAATGAACAAAGCATGACAGCAGTTCATGGAAGAGTCTGCATCATCTAGGAATCAAAGAAACTCTTGTAAATATACAATGTTGTAGCAGCAGCAGAGTCAATTCTTTCCAAAACAACAAACGTACTGTATTAATTTGCAATCGGAAATTAGCCGAGCATATTAGCCTTAGTAAGACGATTTTTGCATTTCTCTCTCTCACACACACACACACACACACACACATATATACATACGTTCTTTGTTTCGAAAGTTTTTGTATAATTATGTAACATTGCAATTTTCTTTTTACATAACTGAGTAATAGGGAGAGTAAAAGTTGTGCACGCGATGGAGATACAGCATCTTTCATTCATAAAAATGTAATATTCCGCTACTTTATTTGAGTGTTTTATTGCTCTTTGGGACATCCTTTCTAGATTTAGAATTTTATCATGATAGATAGATACTCTGTTTTCGCTAACTTTTCCGCAATGCTATATTCAGATATATATAGGCCCGATACTCGTGTTAGCAAGTATCGAGTAACCTACCTAACGAGCACTTACACAAATCTTTATACAAAAAATATGATATGGCTATCTAATCGCAGTGGCACATGAATACGTGTGGCTGTAACGTATATAAAAAATATGTTTTAACAAAGATTAAATTGGCTGATAATAATGGTCCACGATAGACCAACGTGGAATTATGAAAAAACGGATCTGAAGTAACTGACGAGTTGCGACGTTTTAATCAGAAATACAGGCACAACGATAGGTAGGGATGATTCTCATTTTAGTACTGCATTTATTATAATAATTTTGCATGTAAAATCATAACAGTAATATTGTTATCTAAAATTGTTACGGAGAATACGATTATCACGTTTGATTGAAGCAATAAAAAGAAACATTAATAAAATTCTGCATGTTTTCTGTTTATTTCATACGAAATATTAAAAGACATCAGAAATTTTATTTGTACTAGAAGCACTTCGTTATTTGGTCAATGCGTCGAACGGAGCTAACGAAGTCGTCGAACACCGTAGCCTTTTGTCTCTGATCAAATTTTAATTCAAAGGTTTAATTATTTTTCAAAGTGCCTTAAACACAGACAATGGTAAGATTATCTTTGTTCCTTTTGATCAGTATGTTTTTCATTTTCTTCTTTGCACTGATAATGCTACCTTTCAGAGAGACGGAGTGAGATTGCGTCAACATGTCTCTAAAAGAACTACTAGTGATGTGGTATACCAGGATAAGGTTTCTTCAAAAAAGAAAGAAGTACTGCCAAATGAAACTCAACATTTACTCTTTCTGTTTACCTTCTATCTTTTCGTATCTATTATCATTATCACGTTTGAGAAGAAATTACCTGAGCCATTAATGATAGATAAAGAAGGTCTATATCCAGGAAGATTTATAGCAGAAAGAGCACATAATCATCTTTTAAATATCACATATATTGGGCCACGAATTGTTGGAAGTTACGAGAACGAAGTATTAGCAATTAAATATTTAACAAACATTATCAATAATATAGTCAAAGATGCCAATGAGAATCATAAGATTCTAGTCAATGTAACCAAGCATAGTGGAGCTTTTCCTTTAAAATTTCTGGATGGAATGACTAATGTATACAGAAATGTACAAAATGTCATTGTTAAGATTGGTCCTCATAGACCTACCAAGAGCAGTTTATTAATAAATTGCCATTTTGATACCTTCCCAGAAAGTCCTGGTAATAATTAATGGAAACACTCATGCACATTTAACTTAATGATTATTAATGATTAAATGTTAATATATCTTTCTATTTTAGGTGGTTCTGACGATGGAGCTGGTTGTGCTGTGATGTTAGAAATTTTACGTGTGATTTCTCATAGTCCAAAGTTGTTTAAGCATAATGTTATATTTTTGTTTAATGGTGCTGAAGAGAACTTATTACAGGTACATTAATTGTGTCTAATATTGATAACACATTAAATTTATTTTATTTTTTGAAAGGTACTAATTGCTTAAATTATACAGGCTTCTCATGGCTTTATAACGCAACACCCTTGGGCTAAGGAGGTCAGAGCTTTTATAAATTTAGAAGCTTGTGGTGCAGGCGGTCGTGAATTATTATTTCAGGCTGGACCTGATAGCTCCTGGATGCTTCAGGTACTGTTGAATAATGAGTTAACCCATTTTTATTATTATAGATATTATAATGTATGTTTATTTCTTTTGTAGATATATGCTAAATCTGTCCCTTATCCCTATGCATCATCCTTAGCTCAAGAAATATTTGAAAGTGGTATTGTACCTGGAGATACTGATTTTCGAATATTCAGAGACTTTGGGAACGTTTCTGGTATTTACTCTACACTATCTATTTTAATATTATAAGTCTGCTTTTAGAAAGAATACCATTTTTAAAAATTCCTAGGTCTTGATTTTGCTTGGGCAACCAATGGCTATGTGTACCATACTAAGTTTGATAATATTCATCAAATACCATTGGGGTCTTTACAAAGGACTGGAGATAATATACTTGCTTTATTACAAGGGATAGTATTAGATAATTATTTATCCGAGGTACCACTTCAAGATCACACAGGAAATCCTGTGTTCTTTGACTTTTTAGGTACATTTGTAGTCAGATGGCCACAGAATGCGTCAAGTACAATTAATATTATCAGTATAGTTGCCGGTATATATTCAATATATCTAAACATGCAAAATGCTCGGCGAGGTATCTATATCATATTAAATTAAATTTATTACTATAGAATAAAAAATATAATTAAATGTTTTTATTTTTATTTAGATGTAAAAAAATCAGTATATTTAAAGCATTTATTATTATGTACCGGAGCAATAATCGTTTCATGGTTAGTATCTATAGTTTCATGTACATTAATCGCCCTCATTCTTACTAAACTTGGGAAAGTTATGAGTTGGTATGCAAGGCCAGCATGGTTGTTTTTCTTATATGTGGTCCCAACTATCTTTGTGTCAATGACGTTTTTCTTATTTATTGGGTCTCGTCAAAAGAAGGCAAGTTTATAATAACATACAACAATGCTTTACTGTATAAATCGTTAACTGATATTTTGACTTGATATTTTATAGGAAGTTAAATCTGCGTGGATCTTATATCAAATATACTGTGATTCGTATTCTATAATATGGATGTCTGTTCTCTTCTATTGTGTTATATTGGAGATACGATCTGGTTTTATACCATTACATTGGGTTGTATTCCCTACTCTTGGAAATATACTTCGATGTAATTTCTTTAACAAGTGGAGAGGTATAATCTTAATATTGTGGAGCAATAATATGATGAAATTAAATATATTAATTTAATTGGTTTTACATGTAGGTTGGAAATGGCTGTTTTATTATTTAATGACAATGTGTCTACCTTATATACAATCGTTTTACTTAGTAATTGGAGCTCTTTATCTTTTTATACCCATAATGGGACGATCTGGTAGCAGTATAAATTCAGAAGTTGTTATGGCTAATATGTTATGCATTCTCTTTTCCTTATTACTCAGTTTCACGGTAAATTATTGAAATTATCATTAAAACAAAAGTGTTAGGAAAGGTCTGTAAGGATATAATTTAATCACTAATATTTTGTGTTTAGTTGCCATTTGTACTTTTAATAAAAAATGCAGAGAGAATCCTGAGTGTGTTAGTGGGAATATTTTTAATAACTATAGGTGTATTAATTTTGACTCCACTTGGTTTTCCTTATAGTGGTGATTTGTCATCATTGGCACCAGAACGATTTATGATTGCGGTATTGAATGAAATTTTTGCAATTCTGTTACTTGGAAAGTAATTGTATAATATTAAATAAATATTCAATTTATAGCACACACAAAGACAATATTACGACGTAAATGGTAATTTGCGGTACACTGGAACAGGATATTGGATAGCAGATTTAGACATGAATAGTCCACATAGTGTGGAAACTATGGTACCTGAAATAGGCGCCATTACATCAACAATAAAAGATTGTGAAAAAGAATTATATTGTGGCCTACCATATTTTATGCCTGTTACGACATTTTTATGGTACTTGTTTAATATTAAATTTGTAAGGTTTTTAACACATTGAAAAATTTAATTAAATACATATTTAATATAAAAATTTTTACAGGAAAACAAGCTGGATTCCAGGTCCTGCACCATTGATTAATGTACCAACAAAACTTGAACTCATTTCAAAGTCGATAAAACAGAATATTGTCAGTTTTACATTCAATGTCACAGGTAATTTCTTTGTAATTATATAAATTATTAAATAATAATTAAACATTTAATTCGAAATCTATTTTCAGGTCCTGATCATATAAGTATAATTTTATCTCCATATAAAGGTGTTCATTTAGGAAAATGGTCTATTTTGGAAGGGAAGCCGTTAGAAGGACCTAAATGGAATGATAGAGAAACATACTTTATCTATTATTCTTGTGCGTCCGATTGTGTTCCTTTCACATTTTCTCTTGAATTGAATGTATGTAGAACATAAAATGTAGAGAACATAGTATGTAGAACATACTTATGATATCTACTTTACTAACGACGTTTACAATTTACATGTATTTTTTATATAGGTAAACAGTATGCCCAAAACTCCATGTTTATCAATAGCTTTAGGTGGCCACTTTTTACATGGTGAACACCAAACATCTTTAAGATTTAAACGATTCTTGGCACAATTTCCATCTTGGACGGTCGTCACTCCATGGACAGCTACGTATACTTCTTGGCAATTTTAATATCACGTAGGACTGATTGTTCTACTGCACATCTCTATCGAATGCAATTTTGTGAAAACAGCTAAAAACAGCCTAGCGGAAACGGCACTGTACTACGTTGTATAGTTTTAGATACGTTTAAAAGATATATAATACCTAACAATGCAAATTATAAGCTTAAGGAATAGAGTAATCCTACATTATACATGTTAATTTCTTGCAGTTGCAATATAAGAAAATACATCGATCAATATTTAGGGAGAAAAAGCAAACGAAAAAGAATGTTGAAGAATAGAACTTTTTTCATTCTATTTATATAAATTTTTTACTAGTACATTATCAGATCGTCAAAAGGAATTTTCGAAGTAGATCTAAGATAAGGTAGAATGATACGAGGATTTGAAACATTTCGATTTCCTTAATTGTAGTATTCGTAGGATATTATAATAACATATCAACCATTTGCCTTAGAATCACAGCTATATTTAATTTTTAAATGCTAGAAAAATAACAACCTTAATCTGTAAAAACAGATAGTGGACCGAAAGAGATAGAAATATCGCGAAGCTATCGCCATATGATGATTATCTTTTTATTGCGATCTTCGGGTTAAAAATATTGTTGATTAAAACCACATGACCATATGCATTTTACGATCCTGTGTGAACAGTTTAGAAGCACAAATGCAATAATCTGCTTTATTATATATACACCGTACTAAGATATTTTTAGATTTTATTTAATGTACATTTAATCTATAACATTTTGACTTTCCCACCATCGAATTTTATAGTTATTACATATGTCTTTATATATTAATTTTTTTGACGTCTTGTTGAGACATTTGTGTTATTATAAATGTTTGTAATGAGAAGTATATCGAATTTATTCGATGGAAAATTAGGTATATTTGTTAGGATTTAACTATGTGATTTATTAATGGGTTGTAGTTAAGTTGCAGTTTTGGAAGAGAGACAATTCTTTTTATCATTTCGTTCGTGTTCCTTTACATTTGGTGTTGAAAAGAAGTTGAATTTATTTTAATTGTTATTATGTTTTATTATTAATGTATAATAATTTGTTTTTGTATCATTAACAAATGTATGCAACAGTTGCTACAAGACATATAAATTAATTCAATTCACGTAGGATATCAAGCAGTAAACAGTTCAAAAGATTAAAACGTATATTTAATTAAGAAATATTTATTGAATTACACATGTTCAAGTTTAATTCTAAGAAAATTATGCCAATATTAGTAGCCAACCGCGCATAGACGGAAGTAAGGTCAAAGTATTAATAGAAGTTAATACGAGAAACTTTAATATAATGATAGTACTTTTACACCAATTTAAAAGAGAAACATTAAAGTGCATGTACGTTTAGCTTGTTATAAAAACATTAGAAGATTTAATTTTTTACAAACTAACGTTTGACAATCTTAAATTCGATTTTAATACACGTACATTGATTAAAAATTTTCTCAGACAATTGGAATGTTCCAAATTTTATTCCCATATTTCTTTTTATATTCTTTGTGATATTTCTTATGATTGACTGAATATTTAAAAAAAGTATATATAGCGTATAATTTTCGTTACTTTAAGTAATCTTATATAATTATGTAACTTTTATTGCACAAATTATTGTCAATGATTCTACTTAACAGTATCGCACAATATTAAGCACATATGTATATATAATTTATTCAGTTTACTGAGATTTTTATTATTCGAAGTATTTGCAATATTTAGGTAATTAGTTTTATCTGGTTGTCGTTGAAATAACGCAACTGGTTTGTTGTCTATTATTTCTTACTAGTCTCTGTTGTTCCCAGCTTTTTTTGTTTATACCTTTTCACGGATTTATGCGTTTAAATATTCACATATTCCTACTTCTTTTTAATGTTCACCTTATAATCTTATATACGCGTTACTATTGTTATTTAGCGTTTCTCGATAAACGACTAAAGTTTAACACAAGAAAACAATAAAAGTGTTGACAATTAGATTCTCATGTTTTTTACTTTCTCCCCGTTACAACTAGATGTTACTGATACATTTATTAAATTATAATAATATCGAAATAAACTCGTGATATTTATTGAATTTATCAGATAAAACACGAATTGTCTAATTGTATAATTAGTAAGGAAATTTACAACGATAACGGGAAATTTCTCGTAACTGTTAGGTCATAATATTATGGAGTTAAGTACCTATCGTTACCACTGTCCATTGATCGATCGTATCAATTTCCTGTTTCCGTGATCAACGATTACGTATGCCACCCAGGTGAATTCCATTATCTGAATGGAATCACGCGTTTGACACACATTTAATTTCAAAGTTCCTCAATGTTTCAAATTCCATTCAAAATTGTTAAACTTTTAAATTTTCAAATATCTGCATGTTTAGATGGATCAATCCTTAAATTTACAAATATAACAAATTTTTAACATTTCAATTTTTAGTATTTTTTAATCTTCAAGCTTGCGATTGAATTTTCTTCTTTATTCTAAGAAATTTAGCGCGCTTCTCCGCTAAGGAAAACCGCACCTACGTGCAAATTCTAATCTGTACCCAAAAATATTTATCCTTAATGTATAAATCTTTTACGTTCAATTAAAGAACTATTTCAACAATTCTCTTGTACTCCCATCTACGATAAAGTTCAAACCAACATCCCAAATTTCCCTTTTACAAATTCCTAACTTTCCAAAAAATCAAACATAAAAAACTAACTAATCCAAGGCTAAGGAATTTTAACACCCTATATACGACATCACCTTACCCTACATTAAATCAAAATCAACGACATAAACGACCCTGAACTCTAGCAAAGACCCAGCGACCTTGAAATCCTGCCACCTCCCAAAAACTTCTCCAAATTCTCAATTCTTCCCTTCTCTCGTTTTATCTTCCTTCTTTCCTCTTTCTCTGGTGGTTTCGTAAGAAACGTGTCAATATTGACGCACCGGCATCCTGTAAGACGAGACCGATTTCCTGGTCGAGGCGACACTGATCTGCAAACGGGTCGTGGTGTTCGACTCGCGAGCCACGAACCGTGAAAACGGCTCGATAATCGCGACGAGGTTCGTTGATTCGTCGCAACGTGTTACGAGCTACCTGTTACACTCGGCGATAAAATGCGGTTCAAAAGAAAGAAAAAAAGAAAAAAGGTACAGGAAAAGAACGAAGGAAAAAGAGAAGAGTTATCAGTCACGGTTTTGCGATAAGCAAAAGAGCGCGATATATTGTTCAGATAAAAAGTCTCGTCGGTGCTCGTAGCTGGTCGAAACAATACTTTTTTCCTTCGTTCGTTGCGTTGCGCTCGTGGTTATTTTAATGGTAATTGTCGGTTCCGCTCGTTTTCCCATCGATTCCACGGAATGTGCCAACCGATCTCGCGGGTATCGCGAATTACGAACGAGATCTATCCAAAGTGTCAGACGTTTAACGGATCTTCCAATTGACCAAGAAGCAAGGTGAAATCGGTATTTTAAAGGGACCTTTTTCCGCGAAGAGTATGGCTGGGAGCAACCTTTATTGGAAGAATGGAACTTTTGGAATTATTTGTAGAAATGGAGGTAAGGTCCGAGTTGCTTACTTCCTTTTCATCGATTTTAGTTGCTCGATTAGTAAATCCTGGCTTTTGGTTTATTTATTTTGAAAGTGTAAAGAAAGTAGAACTCGTGGAATTATTTATAAAAGGGTAGGTAAAGTTTGAGATTAGTTCTTTACTTTTTTTATCGTACCTCTCTGGATATTAGACTGCGGATTTCTATTCGTTTATGTGAACTTGAATGTGCAAAAATGTTGCATAAAGATGCTCGTTATAATATTCACAGCGTAAAACAGATCTCTATTTAGGTACCACTTCCTCCATAATCTTCATAAGAATGTAAGGTCTTCAGTCCATTAGTCACTTCTTGCGCATTTAGAGACAAAAATGTTGCAGTTGAACGCTCAAATTATGTAACAGATGGAGACATTCAACGACTGGAATAGTATTTATATGGTAAATTGCGGTTTGGTTATTTTGAGCGCAATATTAGTAGCTGTGTGATAGTAAGACAGTTTTGATGAACTTAAGGATGCCGCTGATAATTGTATCGAGAGCTTGCAAATTAAAGTATCGTTGATTATGAGTTGCTTGTAAAACAGTTAGGTGGAGAAGCTGCCAAGTGAAACTCGTTATCGTCTCCTTCTTAACTGGGGTTAATTGTTATCATTAATGATCGGTATGCGCGATATAAATTATACTAGATATTCTACGTGCATTCGTTGTACATTTATACGAATATTTGTAAAATTTTTGGAAAAGAAGCATTCGATTATGTGTAACAAACAAATACAAGTTGGACCGGAATATTCACCTGTTCCTTTAGCGAAAGGAAAAGGAAGATTAAGAAAGTTCAAATGTTGAACCATAACTCTTTGATGTTTCCGTAGTTTACAAAGTTAAAAATGTAAAAATTTCGTACCATAATGGAGTCGTCAAAATAAATTTCGTCACGATTTTTCCTGCAGAACCTCCGATTGAACTGTGCCTGTTTGTTCTTCAATTAGCAAGCGACTGTTGGATTTTTTAGTTTCAGAGCAGGTCGACAGACTTCCTCATTTGCACGGCCTACTTCCTTCGAGATTCCTTCTTCGTTATACCTTTCGCTTCTTTCTTTATCTAGTCACGAGGGTGTTTCTCGAGATTTTGCCGATCACATGGTCGGTTAGTAGCGTATCTCTCGAAATTTCTCATATTTTTTACCATCAATCTCCAGCGTCTCAAATCTCCAATATTCATAAACAAGCGTCGTCGTTCACTTATTCTATAACAATCATAAAATGTTTAACTGTAAAAATATACGTACATAAGATGTAAAAAGTTAAACAACCCAAACCAATGCGTTCCTTTTTTTATTTTTTTACATTGAGATAAAGTAGCACAAAAGATGGTCCAACACTTAAAATATAGGATAATGGAACATAATCATAAATCGTTTCCTTGTTCGTTCACGGTAGTTTATATTTCCGCCAGTCGACTTTTCTAAGAGGACAAAATTAGGCATCCGAATTATCCAGAACCGGATGGAAGGTATATACGCAGGCTCGTGCATACGTGCGTTCCTTTTGCTCCTTCGTGTAAGTACACGACGTTCTATGGTCTTATATATGCATCCCCGCGTACGTGATTCGCTTACTGATTAATTATTCTTCTCTTGGTTTTTTCTCCCTTCTCTACTGCCACCTTCGTCACGTAAATACCGTGACGAAGGAAGAACAGAAGAGAAACCTCGATGGGCCACGAATCACCGAACCCTACGATGACTTTCTTCGTAAACTTTCCTCCTTCTGTCTACTCATCTTTCGCATTTTTCCTTCCTTCTTTTGTTTTCATAATTCTTGACTTTCCGTTTTCCTCTGTCGGAATTTCTATTTTAGAATTCATGAATGTCGTTAGTGAAAGCTTTTAGCGATTCATTAATGTTGGGTGTTATTGATTTCTTTATAATAAGAGTTTGCTTATGTTTTTGTAATTTTGGTTTAATGTTTTTTCCAATTGAAATTGAATCCATAAGGGATTAATTCAACTAGGGTGGTTTCTGATGGAATTTGAACAATCAAACGAGAATAACAAAATAAGATAAAAAATAGAACATGTAACTAATCTACATACTATGTAATAATATATAGTATGAAGAAATAAAAGAACAGCATAAAAATCTCAAATACTGATTATCAATACTCTTTTGAAATTGCGCTCGACGTTATATCATATCTACATTAAATTAAAATTGACACTTTTTGTTAACTATTAATTCCATGATTATCAAAATTAGTCGATTCTAATTATGATTTTTCAGTCATCGTCCAGTTAACAAGTTAAACGATTAAAGTCAAGCAACGGTAAGGAAAGGACTGAGATTCGCGATTGAAAACGACGACATCGTTCCATC
Organism: Bombus impatiens; assembly: GCF_000188095.3. NCBI lineage: Eukaryota > Metazoa > Arthropoda > Insecta > Hymenoptera > Apidae > Bombus > Bombus impatiens. The sequence goes on along the minus strand of NT_176636.1, from coordinate 1,040,477 downwards.
CAATTGTATACTCTAGCACGCGTTCACCTGTGCACGTTGGCACAAGTATACAACGCGGAGTATGATGTCACCGATACGAGCTTGGTATTTGGTACAGGAGAACGCGTGATTCGCATGAAAAGCTCGATACGCGAAGCGGCGGCTCTCCGTCGAACGATTTGGTCAGTCGGTTCTTCGCCATATCCGGTCACCGCGCTGGCACACGCGCGTCGTCGCCCGCTACCAAGAACCGGAAGTCACGGAGAGGCCCGAGGGATACTCCGCTCGTGATCAAGCCTGCTAACCCGTGGAACGCTTTTTATAGTTCTTCTGAGGACATTTTCATCCTTCTTAAGGGCACCTTACGCTCGCTTTTCGGGCACACTTCCGGTTAGTTACGCGGAACTTCAATTTCAGTAGCTATTCTTCCGTTCGAACGAATCTTTGTAATTTCGTAAGTTGTGTTATTTTTTGTCGGATGTTTGTTTAAAGAAACATTATTGTTTGGAATGCGGTTTTTCAAAGACGAAGTGAAGCGAAGAGTATAGAATTGTTATTTTAATTCGATGTGGAGGAATTTAGATTTTATTAATTGAAAAATCGTGATATTAGATTGCTTATTAAAAACTGAGTGCGAATTTTGATATATTTATATTAGAAAGAAGGAGGAGAAATCGAAAGGTGTAGAAATGTGTAGAATGTATATGAAATATGCAAAATACCAAGAGCATAACACTCGTTACGATATTTACGAAAGAAAAAATTTTCTACATAAATTCCAGTTTAATTGTATTCATAAAAATATAAATATGCATAAATATCCGCAATCCATTAATAAAAATCTTATTAATACTGAATATACATTGCGTCTCGTCATCATAAAACCACCCGCTAAAATTCGTATTAATTCTAATTTGTAGAAATTGTAATTTCTTACTTTCTTTGAGTGCATTAATAGTTTATCTGTCACAAGTGAATCTTAAATCTCATCGTAGGTTTTCATCATCATGGTATCATGATATCATGAATCTTCCTCTCCAAATCAGAGCAACTGATGACGACTCTACCGGTGCAACAATTCGCAGCTTGCCTCCTAGAAAAGATTTTCATTAACGCCTTGTCGACCGGAAGGTGGTGACTCGTCAATACCAGCGATAGGGACGATCGGTAAGAACAGAAGACGGAGAGGAGGAAGACACGAATCGCACAATCGGTTCCTGACCAATGGAACAAGAAGAACGGGGAAGCTTCACCCCCTCTCGACTTTGGTCGTTCGACGTCGTCTTCGAAGTCGCGACGCCCACGCTATCAGTTATTTGGCGAGTCTCCAGCCTCGTGCAGGTGTCTCTTTCGAATAACGCGTCGACTGTACTTTCTACTGCTCATCCTCTTCATGGACTATCCAGGAGGGATAAAATCAAGATCACACCTGAAGAAAAAAAACACAATTATGGAGAATATTGTATTTTCCTTGTTTGGGAATTGGTCTTCTTGGTTATTTTGTTAAGGTAAGACTATTTTTGGTAAGTTTTGATGATTTCTAGCTTGATTTTGTTTGGTTTCAATCCTATGCTATAAGGAAGAGTGTGAGTTGGTGGATATTGTGTTAGGAGATTGGAGAAGATATACTTTTTGCTTGAGATTGTTTCTGGTTAAATTAATTAATTAAATAGTATCTTAGATTTTTTTAGGGCAAAATTGGAGTTTGCTGGATATTATTGTAGAAGATGAAAGAAGATATACTTTATGTTTGTAATTATTAATTTTGTAGATTGTTCTTAGTTATATTAATTAGTAGTTTATAGTTAATAAAATGATAAGTAAATAATTAGTAATTGGAGAAAATATACTTTACATTTAAGATTATTTTTAGCAAATATTTAGTAGATCGTTAATTTAAAGTTGAAACATAATATGTAGAGGCGTACAAAATATCAAAGTACAGCATTCGTAATAATCAGTAGGTTTTCTTTCTTAAATCTTGTTCATAAAAGCATGCAGCGTTTAGTAATCTACACACACGCACACACATACACACAGGATTAAGATTTTCATATTTTCTAATCTTTTATTATATATTTGATAATATATAATTTAATCTTTATTAATTTTTTATTAGAATATTGAAATTTTAAAGTAATTATGGAAAAAAGAAAGAGGTCACTCACAATCAAATTCCTTAGATATTATAGTGTTCTGTGACTGAGTGTTCTGTTTAAATCTTTGTATTCAATGAGAAGAATGTATCCACAATATTAACTGGGCGCCTCGAAGGCAAGATGTCGGCATAGCTGATGTTTTTCAAAATTCGGCTGTGTCACATCCAGCCAGCCGAACGTCCAGACACCAACGCAAATTTCAACCATCGGGAGGATTAAGAAATCATCGTGTCTTCACTCCTAATTTTAACAACAACCATTTAATAAATCTCAAATGACAACTAAACACATAAAAATACATGGGAAAAATCTTTAAAAATATCTAGAAAATTTCTAATACTATTGAAGATTTGAAAAAATAGTTGAAAGTATTTAAAAGATATGACATCACTGAGAATTTTATAAAATTCATCTTTAAAAACGTTGTACTATATTTTTATCTAATTAATTATTCTTAATTTTAAATATGCTCTAAAAAGTATATGTTAGTTATTTTAAGCTTTAAATTATACTTTAATCTTTCTTATACCAATTAAATAAAAATAGCATGCGTTCTATTGGCCTGGTAATAAAGTATATTTCTGGTAATAAGCATAGAAAGAGTTGAGATTCATTTATCGAGGTCAATGGATGTCGAGAGTGAATCAAATTAACGATATAAATTTTGATAAATTTGCAGCGAAGTCATATGCGATCCACGTAGATTGTTTTTGACCGAACTTCTACCGGATGCGATGCCGTCTCCAATGGAAAGCGTTGTAACGTGCTGTGCACGCTAATTAATGCGTTAGAAGGACTATTCTTTCGACGTGTCGAACCTGAAGTGTTCAGTAAAACCCTAAACGAAAGGATACTTAAAAAAGAATCAAGAGAAAGGAAATACCTGTCAAGGTTTGTTTTTCCATCGCCACGAGGCTATAAATTGTTTTACGTTCTCTTGTTTTTAACTGAAACAAAGATAATTATTGTATTATTACTTCAGTATTTTTGGTTATTTTTTGTAGTTATTATTTACAGTAATTCTGACAACAAATTTGTAGATTATTAGGGCTTATCACCAAACGAAGATTTGAGGCTAATTAAACAGCAATTGAAACCATTATTTTCCCAACTGAAAAAAAATAATTATAATTGTAATAAAAATTTCTGACAACTTTATCAGTTTCATGTAAATTGTATAAAATATATAAAAAATAAATTAAATAAGGATATAATTCTTCATAATTATAGCAAGAATATAAGAAATGCAATATTTTCTAATTAAGCTGCAAATTAAATTATTTGAAAATGAACCTTGTTAATTTTATAAATTATAATCTATTAAAATTAATCGATAATTGATTAAATTAGGCATTATTTTAAAATCACAGTTAATAAACATAGTTAATACGCATTTTACAAATTGATAATATTGCGTAATTTAAACTATAAAGTAAATAAAAAATTATTTACGAATTGCGTAAATAATAAATGTATGCAAAATAGAACTGATCTGACACAATAAATTTAATTGCAATAAATTGTGCATCAAATGCACTTTTTCTGTATCTACTTCTTTACCCGCCAGATGTCAGAATGGTACAAAAAGAAAACGTGCTTGCGTAGTAGAATGCGCGAGTTATGTAGTATATATGTAGGTTATATCGTGAAAGATGCATGAGGATGGATCGTTTGATCGCAACCGTACCAAAGCAATAATATGTGAGAATCAGAAATAGCTCTAAAGTCATGTTGCGTAATATATAGTCGAAGTAATCAGAGTGAATATTAGATAGCTACTAGCTAAAGTAGGTTCCTTGATGACTAACATCTTGATTAGGGAGGTTATGTTATTGAACTGGCCGTCAATACGATTTCACGTCCGTCTGTTAACTTCATGACCCGTGCTATGATTCTCCGATCACAATGAAGAATTCGAACAACAAAGAAACCATAAATCTCCTTGATCTGTTATCGGAAAGTGATTCCGATATATCGGACTTGGATCTTACACCTAGAAAGAAGAAAGTTAAACGGTAAGAAAAAACGCGCGTTTTTCAAACCTATATGTAAGCTTTCAATTAAATTTGAAGTTCTAAGTATGTAAATTATGTGTAAAATATAATAACATGTTACAGGAAACATCGGTCAAGTGCCACAGCAAAAATGAAGCAGTCTGATTCTTGTGGATGTAGCAAGTCTGATATGAGGATCATATCATTGTGGTTGGCAGCAGTCCTAATTACATTTTGGTTGATAGCACTGTCCTGGCTGGCTGTTATTTTATATGGAGAAATTAAAAGGATGGATATCTCTATAAAATCAGGTAAACACATAATTCTTCATTTATGCGTGTTGTCAAGTTCATATTGATACTGATGATTGATTGTGACTGATAATTATTAAAATTACTTTATGCCGCTTTTATTCTGGAACTGATACTGGGAAAAAAACAAAGAATCATAGCGTTATTGTAAAGTAATATTAGTAAACTTGACTTAATTTATAATTTATGAACTTTATTATATTCATTTCTACTGCTTGATTCAAAATAACAAAAACTTGCAAACTAATGCATATATTTATAAAATCTTCATACTTATCTCATGTGAATGTAATTCATACTATGAAATTTTCGAGTAAAAATTCCTTTGGTGAAATATAGGTGGAATATTTTTGAATTTCCAATATACAAATGTCTATTTTTGCTATTTCCAACAGCATCGTAAATTTATACGTCGGCGTTCATTATAAAGCAGTGTATTCGACAGTAAAGATCTGACAAGAAAGTTTAAGACCTAAATAGTCATAAATAGGAACACTTTTGTTTCGGTTCATTCACTTCCGCTAAAATTATTCTTCAATCGAAATATCGATCGTTTAATGTAAAATTTAAATGTTGTGATGTTTAATGTTTTCAAGTTCAGTTTAATTTATATTTCCCATTTGTCCCATTTAAAAATGCCATATTTCTCTTTTTCTCATTTACAATTTTGCCACAAAATCCAGATAATATTCGATATGCGATTTCATTTTCTCAATATACATTTACAGTTGCGACACATCAATATCTATCGAATCTTATCGGTCGCGTTATCGCTGACAATGGCTCTATTTTTCTATTTTTACGAATCTCGCGCGTTGCTGTTTTTCCTTCTCTTTCGTTCCTATTTTACTCTGTTCCCTCCACTTCGTATTAATTCAAAATTCCCTATTACCGCGAATTGTTATCATAGGGACCTAGCAGGATAGACCGAGCACGGTCGCGTACCAACCCCCAGTCAGTCGATATCTTGCGCACAGCGCGAGTGGTACGCGGTGAGATAGCAGAGGCGTTGTCTACGTTCTTCGTCTCGTATTCTATCGTTCGTAGCCTTTAATAATTCCATTTAACAAATAATGCTCGTTGATTCATTTAACAGTCTTCAATTTATTAAAGCGGTATATTAAGTTATAAATCGTGTGTTAGTACGATTTGTCGTTCCTGTATTGTGGAGTTTGTGACTCGTGAATCGATCAGAGAATCGTATGTATAATTTATACCGGACGTAGGTCAAGTTCCGCATGCACCAAGTGCTCGTGGTTTTTGGTGTTTGAAACGTTCGATGGTCGACAGGTGTACAGGGTTCTATTCCTCTTTTATTGATTCCCAATCGTTCAGCGAACACATAGAAGTGTCTTTAATAGAGTGACGTACGAAAAGTCTTGTGTCTATCTCATAGGGGTGGATATACGAGGGAGTCGATTTGCTTAAGTAACCCCCGCGACTATGACGGATACGTAACACTTGCGATCACGCTTGAGAATATCCGCTCCTTCCTAATTTTTCACAAGATGTAACTTAAAGCATATCCTTAAAGGAAATCGCGTTAATCCTCAATTGGTATCGTTGAGTAGTGCATACACAATAAATACATGCGATAATTAACCGTATTTCATATGTTAGAACTGTTTAATATACTTTGATCGTTTATTCTATTGCACTTTGGTCATTTTGTCTGTCATTCTTTTTGTTTACTCATACAGAAATCATAATTGAAGCTATTTAAGTCTATACCCATCATAAGAGACATGAAAATGGTATTTATAATAATTATATTATTTTCCTCATTGGTTTTATCAAAAACATAATCGTTTAATTTGCTTGGACAGCGTGTCAAAATAATTGTTACTCCACAGGTTGATTTAATTACTTTCGTGTATACCGAAAATTGGAAATGGTATATAAATTGAATACTTCTCGTTATTATTTGAAAATATTATGCAAAAATATTTCTAAATAATTGAACAATAAAGAAATAGATCACTATAATTTCAAAAAATAAAAATGACTAAAATTTTATAAAAAATTTTGATTTACTTTCAAAGGTTAGGTTATGGTTATGTTTTGATGTAAAATCAAGATGAATCTTCGTAAAACTGTTTGTAAACGAAAGAAAATGACTTTGAGCCAACGGATTTCCCGATTTCCTCTGTCTTGGAATCTGATACTTAGTGAATTATTACATCACATGAAATAATTAAGGTATCACCTACACTTTGTATTAATTGGTCGTGAGATGTAGGAGATGCAAATAGACTATTGAATTGTATTGACAGACGGTTAATCGCCTGTCAATGTAATTATCATTGAATTAATAATAGAACTACAACCATCTAAAATTACTCAGAGTAGTACATAGCATATGAATAGATGAAATTTCTGTTTTAAAAATGTACTTTCTAAATTTTTATGAGAATTCCCTCGAACGAGGTTGTACATATTATTTGATACAGCCCTGGAATTGATAAGATATGGGCGTTAAAAACAGCAGAAATTCGTATGTTATGACTCTATGTCTTGAATAAAATATAACGGAGAAGTATTTAAAGCAACATAGGAAATTAAAATAGTAATTGATAATTTTATTACATTACCAATTACAAATTAATTTTTTTATATATATGACTAAAGAAATTAGTTTCATTAACTATATATTATAACATATCAAACTTTGAATATTTTATTTATTTTAGCGTATCATATGCTTTCCTATAAATGTATGAACATTCGCAGTTTAGTTACTATTTTTACGAATTATTTTTGAGTGGCTATTTCTAAAAACTTTCAAATAAATTCGTTAAATGTTATCAATTACAGCAAGATAAGATAATAGAATTAAAAGTTAAGAAAAACTATTAATTAATGAAACAATTACTGTACTACTAATTTAAAAAGACTTCGACATAGATGCATAATTATCCAAAAAATCGAGTTTATCGTCCCGGATCAATTATCCTAATGGATTTTTAATTGATAATATATTCTTAGTCTAGCCTAGAATAATATATTGTAAGGTTTACTCGAAATTGAACAATATCATAAAGAAAATTCCTCTTCGATCGATGGAGGGAGAAAAAATAAAGAATAAAGAACAAAAAAGTTGGATAGAAACCAATGAAACGTTCGATTTTTCATTTGGATGTTTTGCACTGTTGTGCAAACGTAATCTGAGATGGAAGCGGCGCAACGCGATTAAGTGGCGTTGTCGATCGCTGCTAATCGCGAGTACCGCGATGATATTTGTGTCGCTCGTTGCATGTTACCGTGAAGTCATGCGTGCTCGGCTGTCGCGAAATTGGAGACTTCTAAGGAGGTGTATAAAATCAGGGTCATTTTGGATATTAGTAGAGATATCCATTTTTTGCTCAGCATTATTGCTTTTAAGAATCCTATAATTTCTCGTTGGAGAAAGGACTAATCTTACAAAGTCTTTTACAATTGTACCACGATTAGTAAGATACTTTAAATATAAGAGTTTTATTATTACAATCTACTTTAAAAAGTTTTTATTTCTGTAGTTCTTTTCAATGTTACCATTACCGAGACGCTCTAAATATAAGTATTCTATTATTTTTTTATAGTTTTATTTTTGATCCAATATTTTTTCTATAATTTCTCTATGACAGAATTTCTATTTTTATAGTATCCCCTTCTTTTTCTCTCTTTTTTTAAAGAGAATTCTATTTCCGAATGGAATAAGTTGTTCTTGAGAAAAATGTGATGTTTGAATAGTCAAAGACATTCATTCGTGAGGATTTTATTTTTTTAGGCGAAATCATTGAACATTCTATACCACATTAATTATAGTTCTATCGAAGTTTTGTTCCTTTTATGGAGCTTTCATTTGTTCAAGATTACATATTCTTGTGAAGTATATCTTTTTTTATTTTTTTACTTCTTACTTGATTAAAAATTATAATATCTCGTTTTTTGTTGTTTTTTTTCATGATTTCTTTTGAAATTCCATTCTTTACTCGAGATTTTTCACTCTTGCAATATCAAAGTTCTATATTTTTTATATGTTCTTTTTTCATCCCGTTTGTTGTTTCTCTATCTTCCATGCTTTTGCATTCCTCTGTATCCAGACGTCTCCTTGCTTACTGCAAGAAAAAAGATACTGTTGATTATGTCTTTTATTTCCACAAAGAAAATACATAGCAATTTACAAGTGCTACAAATAAATTGCCCGCTTGAAATTCAATGATATAATGATAAAAATGTAGAAAATAGTAGAATATAGATGCAAAAGTATGAAACTTTTAAATCACATGGAATTATAGAGATCCGAACAAATTTTTATTGAATACTTAGTTTTCCCTTATCTTAATCTCAGAAGCGTCAATTTCTGCTCAGAAACATTCCAAACATGTACCGAATCATTTGTCTTTCGCTCCCTTGTTTTATTGTCCAATTTGTAGATAAGGTGCACAGTGGAGAAATCTAATGGCGTCATAAAACGTTTATTAAACCCATATTCTAATATGTGAGAAGTACTTACAGTTAATTAGAGTCGGATACCAATCGCTATTATCTAAACTTCCAACCAATATAAGATAAGAATATTTTTTCAACTTCATGTCTTCATGGAAAATTAATTTTCCATTTTTCCATCCAGGTCTACCAGTTAATAGGTTGTGTAGGTGATTAAGTTTAATTTATTTCCAGTTTTTTATGTAAATAGAATCGTTAGGATATTTTTTCCACCAAGTCCAACCTATTTTGTATGAAATATTTATGAAGTAGATTACTGGGAGTATAACGTAATACGTATTATTTTTATTTATTTTCTTGAAGTTTTTTTTTACTTACAAATACGTATTCATATATTTTATAAAGCTTATTTCTCGCTTGCTTATTATTGCAGTGTTGTATTTTACTAACTTTCTATCATCTTTGGATCATTGATGACACTAATAGCTTTCTAATTCGACATATTTTCTCTTACATGTATTTTTATTTTATATTATATATTTAATGCAACGAAAATATACAATTAATGAAATAAAAGCTACAATATGTGTAAAATTAAATATTCTACGATTTAGTAATTTGTAATAACTTTTATTAATAATTTAATAACTTACGCTTCTCTAAGCGAAGTTGTGATCGATTGAAGGTTAATACGTTTATAACTCTCTGCATATGTATAACAACTGTGACATCTGTAACGATTTCCATATTATAGCAAGGTCTTGACTTGACCCCCTGTAATGTCATACAATTTAAAAGTTTTCTAGGAACAAGTTATTCATTTGCGGAAATAAAGGCTAAAATAAAGATAAAAAGTATAAATACATGTTTTCAATTGTTGTTTCTAAACAAAAGTATAGATTAAAAACTAAATATACTTCAACTTCCTCACATTCGTCAAACATACTTTTAAAAACAAACGAGCGATCGACTGGATTATCATCCAAAACAAAAATTCCATTTTCAGAACATTAATTATAACGCAGTCGATACAAATCAACACATCCAATTACAAGCAGCTTTTTACAATTAAAAAGTTTCCTTACTATAACAGTAAAATAACCATCATAACTCGACGACAACCACATCTGGTCCATTGTTCTCCATTCTTTCTCGCTAGATACACGATCACGCGCGTTCAATTTGCTTTTGTATGAATGTATATACCTGCACAAATATGTACTCAGAACGATGTTCATTCATGTGGTAGTGTATTCGTACGGATGTTACCTGTATACGTTGTCAGGTACGACGGGCAGACGATGATAAGAGAACCCGCAGTATGAAACGTTTCGTGGCGATGTTCGGTTCGTGACGCGATTCCTCTTGTTCCATCACGCCTTTCTTCGTGTTTTTCTCCTTGTCTATGACAGTGATCAATTGCGAATACTGAGTTTCGTAATACGACGACGACGATATATCTACAAGTAAACAAATAGTGACGATTCATAGTGTAAGATTTACAATGTCCTTTTCAATTGACAGAGGTTTTTTTAGTATTCTATTGAGTTTCGTTTTGAATTTGTTATGTCATAATCTTATTTTAGTTTCAACCTAGAAAAAGACTCGTGTTTTAAGAAAGTCTTTGGCACACAATTGATGCGTGTATCGTAATAATGATTCTTTCATATTTTTTACAAATTAAAAAAATTTTTTAACAATAGGAAGATACGATTCGGTGGAATATGATTCAGGAATTCTTCGAGTTTTATCATAAGTTTCCTTCCATCTGGTTTAGTTCCACTGGCGGCTTCCGGTCGATGCTCGTGGGTTGAGGAGTTGGAGTGCTTGGTGTTATGGCGTCGTTGTAGCCATAGTTTAACTTCAATTATCTCTAGAATTATTGAATTCGTTTAAACGAAGATTTTTTATCTTTACAACCGGGGAAAAAAGTGCCCGTAAGATAAAATAACGTATTCATAAAATTGTGATTTTATACTTTGCTTTAGGCAATGTTATGTCAATGTTATGTTACGTGCTATAGATATCAGTTGCATTATACTTAAGGTATACTCATAATCTATGTAAATATAAACATCAATTTATAATGCACATATATTAATTCTGCATCACATCTTGTACGATTAAAATTCATACTTTACTTTAATTACAGTTTCAATTTTTTTTAATAAATCAGTATTAAGGCACATTTATAAGCAGCTACTAGTAATTACAAACATTTTAACAACAAAAAATTGCAAACTACTTGAACTATACATAATCTACATAAAAATGTAAATTATTTTAGATTATTTTATCTCGCATTGAATTTTAAAATTCATATTGGAGGATGTGTAAAATTCAACTTGCTAAAATTCGATAGTCCTTCACTTGATAGTGTTGCGTTGCTAACAACGCATATGTAAAATGTACATACGTTCAAGTGCTTTATTCGAGTTTCCTTATCTAACGAGTCGACTACCTTGAACGATTTCGACTGATACACTTAAATTGTTTACAATCATCGTGGTCACGTTATCGTACCTTGTGCCCATTTTTTATGTTCTTCCTTTCTTTTTTTTTCGTTTCTCCTTCCTTCTTTCTTGCTGTTCCTCGTTTTTTCTTAGCTAGTCGAGGTTCTGTTTGCCGTCGCCTTTCTGGTGTGCTTTTGTTCCTCCTGACCTCTTTTCGTACCACTCGAGGGCCGATCCCTTGCTGTTGTAGCACCCCGATCGATCGATCGATATTGCGATACGGGGGTATGCTGAAGAAATCGTTGACAGATTTTTAGGAGCTTGACTATGATCGATTGTTCTCCCGATGAAAGAATTTTTGAACAATAGAGGAGCTGAAAAAAGAAGTGGGAATATAGAATCTTTCCAAGAGTGTTTGGATATCCAGATATTGAGAAAAATCTAGGAATACGAATTTTGGAAAGGCTAAGATGGTCTGTACGGTAAACGAATTTCTCAATAATTGAAAAATTGAGAATATTTGCAAATACACTGTACAATTCTCTTAGTTTTAACAAACATACATTTAGATAATTGTAAATTATTAAATAATTAATGAATTCACAGTCATAGGACATATGATGAGAATGCTAAATACTCAGAGTTAAAAGAAGCTATTACGCTATTGTCTAGTTTTTCCAAATTTTTAAAATTCACTCTAGTCGTTTCTCATAAAACTGTTCCATTATAAAAATACGATACAATATTTCAAACAAAAAAAATGAAACGGGTCGAAACATACATCTTGATGTGCAAACTCAACTGTTTTTAGAGGAAATGATCACGCGATGCGATACCAATGAATATTCTATTCGCCGCAACGATAGGATCGGAAAAATGCGATCACAGAGCTGTGAATTATAGATCGTCGCGTTCTCGTAGTTTGAAACGGTGAAAACGCGACCGGATTTTAAGCACGGAAATGAACCTGCTGCGAACGATTATCAACGTGTGTGCATCGTGCAAAGGTTGATAAAGAAGTATAGAGAAATAAAGAAAGAAAAGAAAGAAAGGTCTTCTCGTGCGCGACAAGCTCGCGTGAAACGAAACGAAGATAGGCGGTTCGGTGTTGCTTGAGATGGACTCAGTGGCGGTGACAGTGCCCCTTCGTCAGCCGACGAAGAAGATGAAGAAACGGAAGGAGCTCGATGCCTTGGCGCCTCCGCACATTGTTTCCCGCCGGAGTTCCGGAAAACGTAGCTCTCAAGTACGTATCGATTGACCGTGATCAAAAATGTTCTCTGAAACGAGATGGAATCCTTTGTAAAATTTTCCGAATTTGTAAAAATGTAGATTTTCAAAGGAAATGTATTTTGAAATCGAAGACTTGTATATGCGTTTAGGTAATAAGATGATTTTTAATAAGAATGAAATATTCTTTATAAAGTGATTACCGTTTGTAAACCTTCTTGTAAACATTGAAGCCTTTTTAGGAAAATGTTTTTTAAATTGAGAATTGTATTTGTGTTTAAATGCTAGAGGCGTTTTCTGATAAGAATAAAATACCTTCTAAAATTTCGTTCTTTAAATTTCTTAAATCTATAACACTTGACATTTCTTTAAAGTTAAAACATATTCATAAATTATTTTGCGCTTTGATTGAATCATCAGAAAATAGCTAATTAGACCGACGAAAGTTTTGGAACAAATATAAAATTTTGAAACTTGAAATGGAAATATGTATTGCTTATATAATTTCTTATTTTAAGTAGTTTATAACAATTAATAAAAACAAATATAAATACTTATATAATATTTTATGTTTTGGATAAACTGCGAATAAGATGGCTACTTAAGGTATAGCAAGTGATACTTAGTGAGAATTTCTGGATAAATCTGAAATTTTACCAAACTGGAATTGGAAATGTTCTCAATGGGAATACAGAATATTCACGATTTCATTAATTTGTAAAATGTGAAATGTATGAAACAATTATGAAATGTATGTGTAATAATAATATGTATGATAATATACATCAATAATAATATATAATATAACATCAATAATATTTACATTGGGTATAATATTATATGGACCATAGGTGGTATTAATAATGTATGAAATGTTGTTTCGTGGAAAAGTTTGTACTAACAGTAAGCAGAGAATGGATAAGAGACTTATATGTAAGAGGATTAGACAAGAGGATTAGAGTTTATAGACAAGTAGTACAGGATTTTATCTAATTGGCACATTTCCTGGCTGTTTCACCTTTATTCTGTTTGCTTCTAATTGGCTTTTCTTTGCTACTTTATGTATAATACTAAATATCAAATGTTTAATCTTGTTAAAATTATGCGAATAATTGTTCTAAGTACTCAATACTCTAAGTATTCATCTTGATTCATTCATCCTTTTTGTTGCTTCTTTTTCTGTATAAAATTAAATAATCGTAAATTTTGTTTTTTAATTTTCTTTTCAACAATCAATCTAAAACGACTATAAATTGCATCTTATACAACTGTATGCAATGCGTATATGTTATAGCTATATATTTTCTTATTCATATTATCTTATTCAACTCAATTGACCTTTTGATTGACCACGATACGTCTATCATTCTTTCAGAAGGTTATTTTCTTATTTGGGCAGTTGGAATAACAAATGGTACCTAAAACAAATATTTAATTATTATATTTACTTTAAATCCTGAATGGAAGAGGAATGACATTATCTTGAAAACTATCATAAAAAAGAACAAAATTTAACAATATCTGGATTACGAACCTAACATTTTATTTTAGTAACAAATTTAGTAACATCTTGCTTTGATCATGAAACATTGGAAGAAATATTTCCATCTCAAAGAACAGATATGTATTGTAACTTCCCAACATTTGAAATAAACAGGCTTAAAAGAAAAACAAAATTAAATTAAAAACAGATTACAAAATAAATGAATAAATTACTTAAAAAATTATAGAGACATTTTGGAATAGTATAAATATGAGGAAATTTTGTAAGAAATAAACGTCAAGGAAAAAGGCTTGGAAAAGACAGACTGGGACTGATCATCCTAACAATTTCTAGGAGTTACTATCAGATAGCAGCGACGAACGGTCGGAATACTGGAATATATCGACTAGAAATGGCCGCAAATGCAGAGGCAGACGAAGTCGAGCTTGTCCTGGATTTTTTAAAGCTTGTAGTGCCTTTCTGGCTTGTGCCTCTGTATTAGCAACCGCTAGTTTAATTTGGCTGTTCATCGACGTTCGTCAGCAACTTACTGCTCTACGGACCGAACTGGACCAAGGTATATTGCATCTTTGAAGAACGCTCACCAGAGAAACTTCTAAAAAAAGAAATACTTTATTTTAGATCCAAGTTAGAATTGAATTAAGGATTTACGTATGTATAGGGTATTTCGTTTTAATTTAGATTCTATATTTTGCATAATAAACACGATTCATAATCCTTATTACATAAAACACAGACTACAAATTAAAAATTAAATACCTGAAAAAAGATATTTTATTTTAATTCAAATCTAAAATTAAGTTAACAGTTTACATAAAGTTGGAGTAGGTACTTAATCTTAATTTATATTATTTATATATATATATATATATATATATATATATTTCTTTACTTCGGCTTCACAGCCAAAAAAAAACTTGTTTTATAATATAATTCACACATTTATCTATTTTATGTAATAAATACGAAAGAAAAGTTCTTTCATAGATCCATCATTCAAATTAATTTTATACGCTTATCAATTAGGTCGGTTAGAGTAATGTAATTGTAATTTATATTTTGTATTTTACATCATGAAAATTGTTAATGAAATCCATCAAGTAAGATATAGAATTTAAATTAGAATTAAATGTCGTAAAATTAATTCAAATTAATTACCCTCGCTTAAATCTAATTTAAACTACTATAATCATCTATAATCCAATGACACAAACTAAGGGGTTAAAATAGATTATTCTTAAATTATATAACTCTACCCAAACTGTTATACGAGTCACTTACGATCCAATAATACAGATTGAGTAATACAGTAATTGATTCAATAATAATAGAAATTCGAGAAATTAAGAAAAACTTTAATTGAAAAGGGAAAGAATTCAAGGTGAAGAGTTTAATTAAATTCTTTTCGCTTGAAAGTCAAGAACACTTCTTTTATCTTTCGTTTTATTTTTATTTTTTTCATAAATCCAATCACGTTGTTACGTGAATCGATCCCCATATAATCGAGTTCCAGAATAGAAATGCGTCTTGTAACTTTTTTTCTCTTCTTTCATTTTTATATTTCTTTTACTTTAGTTTCCTTTTTAGCAGATTATGTTAATTTGTGGCTCAAAGGTATTTATAAAATAAGGCTGTTAATATGAAGCTAAGTACGTAATTCGCTTATAGTGCGAGGATCATGGTCGCATAGTAATATGCTTAACCAAGCGAGATCGTCAGTCCGATATGCTGACAAATATTGGATTATGTACTTGGTGTTGATTGGTAGAAATTATTCCAACTATTCTCTGTCAGGTCTTTGAGGATAATTGCGATGCACATGAAGAAAAGTAATTCTTAAGTCAACATAAATCCGATATTCGAATACCGAGATATTTTAAAGTTGATATCAGAGTTGTTGGAGTACCAAAAAATTTTAAGTTGGTATCAATATTTATCTACTTCAAATAAATACATATTAAATTATTTCGATATCACCTACGTCCAACTAAGAATTTTCGGAAGTTTCTTATTATTCAAGTATTCTTATTACAACTCGACTTTAAACATTGTTTTATTTGTTTTCGCAATGAATATAAATTCGTAATCAATGATGATATTTCAAGTATTTGATGAAGTTTATTTATTTTAATCCTCACAGGCCGGATTATGTCTTTAAGACTGATTTCAATAGGAAACAAATAGATTACGATTCGATAATGTTTACTCATCGTACCTGTTTGTTTCTGGTTAAAATATTCGATAAGATCTTATCGATTCTGGAATTATTGTATCACGTATAAATACTCGTATCGAAACGAGAAAAAAGAGAAAACAAGATATCGTTTACATTGCAGTTATAGCCGGTAGCGAAGGTGTTCCCGATGCCCTGCAAAAATGTCACTCTCTGTCGAGAGATCTTCAGAATAACCAGAGCATTATCTTCACTCATTTATCAGATCTCAAGCTTCAAATCAGTAATTTTACAACGCAGGTAATTTCATGATGTTCGAATTTTTTAAGCGTAATTTCTTAACATAAAAATTTTTTTCTTGGAAATAAAAAAAAATGATATTCAATAATGATTACTAATTTTTCATTAATAAATATATTAAATATTCTTAATTTACATAGAAAAATTATTAATATGCTATATGGTATAATAAGTGATTTATTTTTACACGAAAATTTATTTACAGCTAGCACTTATTCAACGTATTATGCATCATGCAAAAGGTTGGTTCAATGAGGGCCCAGCATTATTTAAAGTGCAAGGAGATTTGAAGGACCTTTCCAGTAGTGTGGTGTCATTTGGGAGCCAAATACAAGATCTGAGTAGCACAGTAACAACATTGAAAGAATCAAATGCTAGGATACAAGATGTCCAAACAACAATACAACAGAATGTTACCAGTATCAAGGTTCATAATCAAACTTTTCTCATTAAAATTTTCCATAAATGCATAAAAATCTGGTCTACTTGCAATCTACTTCTATATCAAGAGTAGAATTTAAAAAATTATTTTTCATTTCTTTTTATTATAGAACACAGTGACAGAATTGTCAAATATTACACAAAAGCCTCAGATATTGATTACAAATGAGACAAAGATAAAGACTGAACAATTGAATGCGACAATCGTACATTTATCTGATAAATTGATGGACATCAATGAAACATTGTCAAGAGCTGTGCAATGGGTGGCAGAAGATCAGAAGAAAGATCATGTAAATGTTTGAGAATTTATAAAAGATGAAAGTTGTGATGTGCTCACTGATTGAAAAATGTGATATGTTTCGCAGGACAAACTGGTATTGCTTCAGGAAACCACTCAAAATGTTAGCATGAAGGTGATATCCTTAGAAAGAGAGTGTGTGAAGACTACCATACTACAATCTGTTAAGGAACTGGATACTCAAGTACGTTTACGTTCCATATGATCTAAAAAATAATTACCTAGTATAACTTGTCAGATAACTTTTGCAGAGAGATTCTTTATTAAAGATTATTTTTTTGGAGAAAATATTTGTATCTTTTTATAAATTTATAAATTTCGTAGGTGAAAGAAATTCACACAGCTAACGACGAAATTAGCAAGAAAATGAAGCAATTAGAACAATCGTACGATAGTTTAAAAAATTCAACGAGCTTGATATTGGCGGCGATACCGGATATCCAGACCCAAAGGCTGATCAAGACGAAGATTTTGGAGGAGTCGATCGGTGACGTCGCGACCACGGAACAAGATCGCAGTGTGTTAGGTGAGTTCTTTCGTTCAACCGTCTTAGACCTTGACTTGAAAAGCAAACGTCTGCTCGTGCAGACGAAACAACAAATATTTGATTTCCCTGTTAGACGTATATATGTACCCGTGTTCCTATGTATCCTATTTATGGGAAATTCACATGTAATAAACACATTTCTTTCATTCTAATTTTAGTTTTACTTATTGTAGAATGTTACATTTTCACAATATTGTAAAAAATTTGCAAAATTTTGTAGGATATTGACATAAACGATTATTGAAAGAAAAGTATAATGGCAAAATTTTCCAGTCTCGAAAAATAATGAATAAATTTTCGAATTCCTAGGTAATAATAGAATTGATAAAGTCTCCATACATGGATCTTAGTGGAATATAATAATAAACTAACAAACATTAAACAAATTCTTTTTATTTTTCAGTATCAAATGAGGCGCCGTCGAAACGCTTGAGGTCAGATCCGTAAAATGTTTCTAGAGGAATTTATAATATGGTGATGTTCGAGCAAACTTTCATCTTGTACGATAGCAAAAGCGAATCAGCTGTTTCCTAGGAAGAACATAAGGAGACATTGCGCGTGTGTATGTGTAAATATTAAATAAATTAAGTACGTTGAGAAATTCCATGTATATAGAGAGGTAAATACTTATGACCTGAATCATGTGATCTCTCTTTGTCTCTGTCCCTAAGTGTGCACAGAATGATCTACGAGAATATTTAAGTGGATTATCCTGTTGAATAAAAGAAGGAGAAGAAAAAAAAAGATAATGTCTGAAAACTGAGAGCTATTTATAAACGAGCAATAAGATATACGTTGAATCGTCTAGTACGTACTGTCCAGGTCGAATACCGTGTGACAAATGCCAATTTTTAAAGCACGCCACGGCCTGTAATGCGGCTACCTGAATTTATTCAGATACACCATCGAAAAAGTACAAAGAGCGTTTACACTTGTTCTTGCGTTACAAAACATAGACGAGGAAACAAAAAGGAGGAATAAAACGAAAATAAGCCAAAAAAAAAAAAAAAATAAAAAATTTAGAAGGCGTATATCCATACTACGATGTCCACTAATTCGCAATAAAGTTTTCTACTCTTCTACTATTTATAGCGCAGCATAGTCTATCGATTTGCCAAATGTTAGAGAGATTCAACAATCTGCGAACATTCTACACGTTAACGATTGATTTTGTTTTCGGTTATTCATAGATTATTCATCTTTTTAGTAATGACATATTGTAGAGTGTTCAAAACTAAAAGTATGGTGGAAGTGTACGGTGGTGGTGTACTGTCACCAGAAAGTTTGTTTAGCCAGTATATAGTGAACAAAACGCATTGTGTAGGGTTTTTATTCAACCTAAACAAAAAAGTATAACAAAATGGTAATGTTGTACTTTTATGTTTATTTATTTTCCTGTACAGGGTGACCATTTTTATCATTTTTAATTTTATTTTTAAGAAAAGGAACTTACAGATGATGTTAAACTATTCTTAAAGTAAATAAGTAGATATATGGGAAGAATATTTTAAGGCCATTTAGATTTTTTAAACAGTATCTTGAAAGAGTCTTAACATTTTTATATTTTAATCTACATACAATGGCTTGTGAAGATATTTGAACATTCATCACAAAATATTTTTATGTACATATTATGTGTATTATAAAACATTTTGATATCTCATCATCACTGCAATGAGATCCAACTATCATGATTATATTCAAAATGTTTTGTATAATACACATAACATAAATACATCATAATACATCAAATATTTCTATAAATGTACAAATACCTCTCGTGAGCCACTATATCTAATGTTTTACCGTCCATCTTGATTTCTTTCAAACGTATTTTGTAAGGTACGTTCAACTACGTGCAATTTAATGGATCACCTTGTATGAGACAATGTAAATGTACTGTAATCCGTAAACAGTTTGTAATTAGCGTTATTATATTTTAAACGCACTCTAAACCCATTTGTGTTATGTAAGAGGTGATACACGCTAAGTTTCGACTTTTCTCTGCGTTTGTATGTTGTATAATGATTTTACGCGCGTAGCCATTTTTGGTGGACTGTAGCAATTGTGAATATAGCGTATCTAAACGAGTGTTCGTTCAGTTTAGCGAAGAACGAAATAACCTATCCATAGGTGGAAATGGAAGGTAAAAAAGGAATAATAATGACGAATCGCGTGAGAAAGTTGTATGAAATTGGTATGAATGTATAAAGAGAAAAACAACGCGTATAAACGACAATACGTCGATATGTGAATAAAGAATTGATTATTCAGATTCAATTATACTGTTCTTTTCTCTATTTCCTGTTGCTAGTTTATATCAGATTGTTCGAGAAGTTTATAGCATTTCTATTATGAAATTCCATCAAATAATGAAATGTTTGAATAAATACTGCTCTTTATTAGATATTAAAAAAGAACTAAGGAGATGCATCCAAAATTCGTTAATAAAACAAGCTTCTTTCCCTTCAGTGAATCTTAGCTGGAATGTTTACCTCTACCTAACTCGTTCATCAAATCTACTAGTATATTCATTATTGTTTATAATGGTTTTTATAAAACTTAATATTTTTTTATCTTTTACTTATCTTATTTTATGAACAGTATTTACCTCGTCGTATGTGATTTAAAATTAAATAATGAAATTCATGACTTACAAAAAGATGGCTAGCTACTCTTCTGGATCTTTGGATTTCATTTATGTAATTTTTCGACTAAAAAAAAGAAATAAACTTTTCATTATTATGTACCTCATTGATAATTCTATGTAGATAAATACGTATAATGAAAATATTTAATTAGCTTAGAAAATTTCGAATTTGTATCTTCATGACTTCGCGTATAACTGACATGCGTATTTGACTGTTCAAATTGAATTTGTATCACGTAGTTGATCCATGTTTTTTAATTATCGAGCTATGACATTTTAATAAAGACTTTTAATCATTCAAAATCGCTGAAAGAAAATTAACTGAAGGTTGACTCGAGACCCTTTCGATACGAGCGATTTTCTAATTTTCAAATATTCGAAACGTCAACTAAATTCACATCCGAAGGATACGTAGTAATCCTAAAATCGAATTGAATTCTCATTTTATGATAAAAGGGTCAGACGATAAGTTTCGAAAAATCATATTTGACAACAGTCGAAACAATGACAAATGGTAACAAAGTCTCAAAGAAACAGTCTATCAATACCATTCTTCTTAGCGGGCTCCCTTCTACTAACAACAAGACTATTATTTTCTATCTTGCTAAAAATAATTCGTAAAATAGTCGAATGTCACGAAAATTTTCACATGTATTGGCTTTTAACCTTGAATAATACATCGACCGATTTCATTACGTTTCTTACGAGTATCGGATCGGTGTTGTCTCTATCTAGGAGATTATTGCGTGGTCTGCGTTTGACATCTGCGCATTTCTCACGCTCATTCGGAGGAAAAATCAAAACAATCAATATGGCGGATCCGAACAACGAGGCTGCATCGTCGAGTAGCGTTTCGGAGCAGGCCCCGTCGGCCACCCCGATTCGCGACGATCTCGAAAAAATCGAGGACTTCCTTGAGCCTGATAAAAAGCGTCGCAAACTGTCACGGAACGATGGGAAAACCGAACAAAAGTTGGAACACCGTTTGGGCGGCATCCTCTGCTGCGCAGTTTGTCTCGATTTACCCAAGGCGGCCGTTTATCAGGTAAGTTTTCGAATTATTATTGCTTCTTAATATTTTCTGCCATTCTTTCGATACGTGCCACACTTTGGCGCTATCTACGATATTTTTTACGAATGATACGTTCTATTGATCCGGTATATACTGTGGATTTAACGTGACATGACGTCGTTCCTCTAACAACGTCGTTTCTTTCTATCCGACATTTTCACCCGAGGACGATGGGTGCACTTCTCTTCGTCAATATGTATGTCATACATAATACGTACGTATAGATGTTACCGAGCAAGAATTACTCTTATTAATTCACGTTCACTATGCACACTATGCACCGTGACAATTTGTTGACATTTCTCTACACGAAATCGTCTTTTGTTGTTTTCGATTTTATGGCTCTAACTTGGCAGTAGTAACTTTTCATTAAAGTGCAAATATATGTCGATCGCGATGGAATACAGTAAAAACTTAATAAATGATCATTTAAATAATGAAAGTAAAATTAAAATAAAGGGGATACAAAAATGAAAATATATTTTTAACAGTTAAATGTGTGTTTGAAAAAAGCAGAAATATTTCTGGAGTTATTATCGCTTTTTATTCAAGACTTGTGTTTTGTAATATACCTATATATATATTTTATTACTGATTACAGTTGAGTTATATTTTTAATCGATTAATGACAGTTTTTAATACTACTTTGTTTCTGTGTTAAATTCTTTCTCTCTCACTCTGCCCATTTTTCTTACCCTCCTTTTCTCTTGACGATTATAACATATGTATTGTTCAATAGTTTGTCTTTATAGTAAGATTTTATTTTTCTAATATTGCAGGAATTGTTATAATCATGCAAATGATAATTTCATTTTTAAGTTTTGATATTATAAGTATTTAAGCTATTTTTATTGTTATTAGAAATAAAAATATGTTTATCAATTGTCTTCTTTAAGATAGTAATAATATAATTACAGGTAGGTAACTATATGCTCTTTCTTAATAAGAGTGGTATTGAACATTTGAAAAAAACAGATGTATGAAGAACAGCCTTTAATTTGCCAAATACAAATATTATGATTTCCAATTATACTATTTTTCATTGTTATACATATTTATAAAGTTCAACAAAATCTGACTGATGATAAAAAACATCCTTATATACAATATACTCTTACAAAATAATTTTTTGCAATGGAATTTCTAAATATTTAGCATTTATAGTAAATATACTGCCTAAGTGTTTTTTCTTGTATAATTTGTATTGTAAAGGTGACATCAAATCTATGATAAACATATCTATGCATGCATGTAAAGTAATTCTCACTATGATGTACTTTAATGGCGAATTTTTAACTCATGCGAGCAATATGCAGATATATCAAAGAGAATTATTGTATGTATGCATGCCCAAGCAATGACCCCTTTTTTAGTAACATTTATTTACAGAAGCTCCTCTGTTAATTAAATTTGTAGCATTTCATTCTACCTGTACTCTATTTATATTTTGTCCTTAGTTCTTTTTTCAATTTTATTCATGGAAATATATATATATGTAACATATTCTATATTCACTATCTTCATTAACTGTAAAACAGTGGGAAGAATGTTGCGTTTATCCCATCATGATAGAGATGCATACATGTAAGTTACTTAGTGCGCTGCCCAGCGCATAATGTACTTTTTATTTTTACTAAGGTATGCAAGTTTGAACGTTGTATTCATGCATTTGTGAACTCGTAGATATTACACAGAATATTTGATTTTAAGCAGTTTAAACATTAACTTCATCCTTGTTGATATTCTAATAAAATCAATTAGGAAAATGAAGGAGAAAAAAAGAGAAACAGAAATTATTTAAGTCACCAGATCTTTATAGTCTAGCATATAATATAGCAATATATTTTTTCAATTACAAAGTATTATGTTTATTGTAAGAAGTAATCAAGATGAAGGAACCACCCAGATATTAGTTACTAGGAAAAATTTTATTGTAGATTCATGCGGAACTGATGTTTATCAATTATAATTAATAGTGAGAGAGTGAGAGTGAGAGAGAGAAAGCGCATTTCCAGAAAATCTGTATAACATGTATAGTTGAAAAGCATTGAACAAAATAAACATTCTTAAAGGTTATTAGTTAGTTATTTCGCATATGACACCCTTTTTCACTTATCCTACACATCATTATCCTTTTCTCTTCCTTTCTATTATCAATATTGGCAACATTAATGACAATTGCTTTCGGTGATGTTCACATTGTTTTAAACCTACTGGTTTCACAATATGATTACTTGAATTATTAATAGTGTTATTACAATTTTGTGTTTCAGGTTTAAAAACATCAAATTATGGTAATATACATGATATTAGTTTTGTTATTCTAGTTTGGTTAATGTGTTATAAGGGTTGTACATATATATATTTAAAAAAAAAAGAAAAGTATAAGATGTGACAGCTTGTGCAAAATGAACAGTTAAATTATTTATTTCAAGTAAAAGTATCTCTTCTCTTCTTTCAATCAATATTAGAACATATATGTTTATTAGAGCTGGCAAATTAAATTTTGCACATAGCTGTACATATATAATGTAACAAAATACAACAGGCTAATTAAAGTTATCAACAAAGTTAGGATTATCTTTTACAATATGAAACTAAGAATGCTAGTAATACATGCTGCAACAATGTTCACAGTGTACAAATGGACACTTGATGTGTGCCGGTTGCTTCACTCATGTCCTCGCAGATGCCAGGCTAAGAGATGAAATGGCAACATGTCCCAACTGCAGAATCGAGATCAGCAGAACATCTCCATCTCGAAATTTGGCAGTTGAGAAAGCAGTATCTGAGTTACCAGCAGAATGTCAATATTGTGCAAAGGAGTTTCCAAGGAATTCCTTGGAACGTCACGAAGAGACTATGTGTGAAGAAAGGTAATCAATGTCAATAAATAGAACTGGATAAAATAATATTAATGTATGTTGTGTGTATGTAGAATATCCAGTTGCAAATACAGTAGAATTGGCTGCCCATGGCGTGGACCAAATCACGAACGTCCAGAACACGAGGCACATTGTGTACATCCACATCGTTCAGGGCTGGATGTAATGGATGCCCTGCGCGATATCGATGCCCGTACCCTTGAAGAACGTAGGCTGTATGACAATGTCTTTGATCTTTTGTCGTACGAGAAAATCACATTCAACGGTCCGTATCTGTTTCTCGTGTATTAAGGCTATCAATCTCTTACATAGTCTTGTTTAGATGAAAACATTATAAAAAATATTTCACTTTGTTCTGTGCTTTGTTTAGCAGCAGCAGGAACAATCTCTGTCATCAGATTTATCCAAATTAAAATATTTATTTAGACTTCTAGATATCTCATTGGAGTTATTTGAAATATTGAATAAATTCATTTTGTTCTTGCATTTCCTGCTGTATTAATAGACGCGTAGAGAACGTAGGATAGGAGTTATCTGTGGAATTTCGTCCTTTGTAGATTTACAAATGAAGCCATATCGTACAGATGAATTTGTCCATAAACTGTTTTATGAAACTTCTCGTTTTACGGCATTTAACAATCAATGGGTTGTTAAAGCAAGGATCAATAACAGTCAACGTGATCCTACTCAGAGTTCAGAAAGAGACATGACTTATCAAGTATGTAGAAATTCAAAAATATTTTGCAAAAAACCAATGAGATTGTCTTTTTAATGAATTTTTTAAATATGCTCTTTAATGCATTATAGTTGATTTTAAAATCAAAGACAACGTATCCACTACCACTTCATTATTTGATATTAAAAGGACCTTTTGGGGACATGAAAGTACAACCAAGAATACACAAATTTGAGTTCACTGACCAGGAAATCGAAAGTCCTTACTTACCTTTACCCTTACCTGATACGGCAGAGTGCAATAGACTCCTCGCTGCAAGAGCTATTAGTTTCAGGTAAGAAATTAACACATATATCTACATAACAATCTTTTATTAAGAAATTCAAAAGAAGAAAGGTTATTTGCTCACATTTTTTTTGTTTCAGACTAATAATGTTCCTGGCATCTAAGTAGCTCAACACAATTGCTGTCAAGATTTTATGGAAAATGAATTATAATTGACACAACTTTTTAGATTTAACAGTGATAAGAACATAGATGACACAAAGGTTTATAACCAATTACTAGTAGTGTTTAACCATAATGATAAAGATAAAGATGCTAATTCTGCTGTAGTCTATACACATATTACATTCAGAAAAAAGTTTCACTACGTTGAAACCGCGAATAGATTGACACAGAGGAAATAGAAAAAATAATTTGCAGATACTTAAAAAAGGGCAATGTCTAATTTTGGTTTCTTTCAATTTCTTTCAGAAAATTTTTATTTTTTTTTTATTGACTCTTCCAGTTTACTGGAGCTTTATGTAGATCATTGTTGTTAGACAAGTGTATTAAATTGCGCCGATACTGGTAAGTAGAACTGTTTCGCAAACAAAATAGAAAAGGTAGTATGATTTTTCGCGTAGCAATGTCGATCGAAGCGAACAATTTAATGCACATGCCTGTCGACAAAAGCCTATTACAGATTCTTCTATTTACGTATAAATTAAATGTTATTGATGTAAACATCCCAAATCGACATATTGTAATAGAAAAGAATTAAATAAATTTATTATAATTACAAGCTCTAGTTTTTATTTTAAATCCTAACAACATCTACCATCTAACAATGATTCTATTTACATTTTACTTTTAAATTTACGAAGATTAATCCAATTTGTTGTAATTCGGATAAATTAATGAAAATATAAAAAATATACTTTTAGTGAATAGAGAAAAAGAAGTGATTCAAAATTTTTTAAAAACTTGGAATTAAAATTAAAATTTAATGGTATTATCATTATGTAGGAATATTAATATTACGAGTTTTTCTGGAATTGATTTAAAAAGGATGTAGTTCCGAACACATCATCCTTGATGCAGTATTTACTGTATCATCAAAAAGACTATTATTAAATCTAACTACACCCGTACAATCGGGTCCATTGTGTACATTAATTCTAACAGTAAGTTGTGCATTCTGTTTGTGCATTATTATCGCTAAAGCTATTGAGGTAATATTTCTCACGTGTTCATTACCATTTCTTTCTGGCAAGTCATGCAGTACCATGTATGCATCTCCTATTGTTTGCATTTTAGTTTAATCATATTAAATATTAGTAACAATGCAAACATTTTATTCAAAATTGTAGTAGCTAAGTTACGGATATTTATGAAAATAGATTGAATAAATAAACAAATTAAATGTGGATTAAATAGAATTAAATTAATAATCTTATTATTACTTTCACACTGCCCCATACGTATAATACGTTTAAGATAATACGAGGAAAAGGTCTGATGACACCTCGGACGAAATATGTTGGCGGAGGTAAGAGATACGGATTGATTATCTAAATATTTTCGAATTTGCAAAGGCGATGGTCGATTTAGTGTGATTGGTAATTCTCCTTCTGCAAGTGACCATCACCATATTATCGGCACTCGGAGATACGATGCGTCCTATGAATGGCCTGCACAGGGATTTCGCAGGTCTTACTCAGCGATCATAATAAGCAATA
This sequence comes from Bombus impatiens, assembly GCF_000188095.3. Lineage (NCBI taxonomy): Eukaryota > Metazoa > Arthropoda > Insecta > Hymenoptera > Apidae > Bombus > Bombus impatiens. Next base: position 1,013,371 of record NT_176636.1, on the reverse strand, counting down.
AATCCTTATGAAACACTCTGATTCGACCAATACGTACTGGAATAGAAAGCTAAAAAGAGAAAAAATCCTAAATCCATGATCATTACAAGCAACTGATAATTTCTTAAGCGATAGAATGAGTGTTCAATGGTTTCATACAGTTACCGTTGCTGGGAAAGACAGAATTTCTTGGGCCTATAAACATAAACATATAAAAGTATAAAAATATAAAAATATGAGTATATAAAAACATAAATATATAAAGACATAAGACGTAAAGATATAAACGGATAAAGAGATAAAAATATGAATCTAGAATGTAAGATGAACGTAAGAAAAAATTCAGAATCGGTGTATAAAATTTCGTACACAATAAGCCGCGAAGAATATTGGCGTAGGACATTAATAAAAATGTTCTCTTTTTCTTCAAAAAAAAGTATAGTAAACAATTAATTTCTCTTTGTTAGATAACTTACAATTAGTTTCATTATTGCACGATTTTGTCATTCTAATAATTGTTTATCTCAGATAGAAAAGTAGATATGAATTTTTTCGTAGAACCGTACAATTAAATAGGTCTTATAGCGTGGAACTCAATGGGTTCTTGTCTATGCTAGTGTACAATCAGAGTTAATCTCTAACTTTAAGCTTAAATAAATAAGTTCTTGTATATGCTAAATTGCAAACTAACAAGGCAGATTCCTAATTTTATAGGTTCTTGTATATGCTAAATTGCAATCTAACAGGACAGATCCCTAATTTTATAGGTTCTTGTAAATGCTAAATTGTAATCTAACATGGCAGATTCCTAATTTTATAGGTTCTTGTATATGCTAACTTTAGTTAACTTCAGCACTTGGCCGCATGGTGCAGCACCTGTACTGCGAAATAACTAGAATTACGGGCGTGAATGTTCTCATTTCCTCTTTGTTTATATGGCTGTGATCTTCAACCTGAAATAGTGAGATTTTAAAATTGAGAGCCTATATGCAAAACTAATACAAAAACAATTAAATGTCAGGACTCCAAATACGCTAAACGAAAAAATATATAGAGTACGTATAATGCAGAAGCTCTGCTCCATGGAGGCACTTCCAAGAAATAGTGGGGATAACCACGACCAGTTAGTAAGGTAGAATTCCAACCAGTTAGCAAGATAGTGTTGTAATTTTAATAAAAATTCTTAGGTTTCACAAGTTATATTAAATTTATTAAAAGAAGAGAAATGATTCAACTTTTATCAAATATACAAATATATTCAGTAATCATAACAAATATGAATTTATATTGGTTTTTAATTTAAAGAAACATACATAGGTGTAGGAAATAGCTTTGAACAGACAGCCATGATTTCTGACGTGCTTAATGTATTGCGAGTAGAAACACTAAGAAAATGGCCGGTAACGAATGTTGATGATCGTTTATACTGAAATCGATATAAAATTTGATCAACTTTTTCATTGTAATGATGTTAACTTCTGACTAAAATGAAAGTTGTTTCTATTATAGTAAAACGAATGTTATAATGGTATGTACTGATATGACTCTTTTTATATATAATAGTCAGTTTATAATAGCATAGAGTCTTTAAGCTTGATTACAGAAGGAAATGAATTACCATATTTTTCTATAAAAAACAGTTTGAATATTTGTATTAATTATAGTATCAGTATGAGAATATACATATTATTAATGTTCTACAAAGCTAGTGTAAATATATATTATTAATAATACTGTGTATCTTTTCATATATTTTAGGTGGTGAACTTCACATATTTAAAAGTTTAAGGACATCAGTATGGCAAGTCCTTCACCACAATCGTCTCCTATGCCTCCACCACAAACTCCAAGTCCTATGGGTCCTCCTCAGCAGGCACCATCACCTTCTAACCCACAAGGTAGTCCCATGGGACCACCACAGCATCATCCTCATAGTCCAACACAAGCATATCAAACTGGTCCGCCAATGCCACCTGGAGGTCCACCTATGTCTCAACCGAATCAACAACCTCCACCGCAACAACAAAATTATCCATCACACCCACAACAAATGCAATCCGCTATGGGTCCACAGGTAAAAACAAAATTTAAGAAATATTATCTTTACTTTTTATAGATGGTTACAGCATGTTTTATTATTGCTAGACAAAATTATAAAGGATTGTTTTATACTAGAATAAGCAATAAGAGGACATATTTTTTCAAAACAATGGGGAAAAATTCATATATTTGTGAAACAAATTGTTTTTTAAATTTTACTAGAAATATTATAGATTAAGGATCAAATTTAAAGATTTCTGGCATTGCAAATATTCATAGGAAAATGAATGCATACTATCAACATTTAACAAAAAAATCATATGTACTATAAATATTTTCTCTCCCTTTCTTTTTTTTAAAGTAAAAGTATCATAGTACAAATTATATTACAAATCATGTCTAATTTATCATATGATCTGCTTAAAAAACACATCTCAGATTGCCTACTGCTAAAGTAATATTCACTACAAGAAATAGAGTGTCCTTTGCAACTCTATAAAATTTACTAGCTTACAATTATTAATTGCAATTAAATTTACTGTCTATCTAGACTTTTTATTTTTTTATTGATTTTATTTTTTTATTGATAGTTTATATTTACAAAGCTTTTTGTGAATATATATATTATGTAAGCTCATGAAAATTAGTCACACAAACAGCTTTTTATATTAAAAAAGACATTAATTTTACTCATCTAATCAAAATATATCTTTTTCCTGCTCTAAGTCTGTAGGTTTCATATTTAATTTATTTTCTTGTGGCTTAGAAAGGTTAATTTCAAATTTTTATCAACAGTTTATAAGCCAGCACTTTTAAAAAGATTAAATATTTGATCAGCAATTTTTAGAAAAAAATGGGAGAAATACTATATTCGCTAAAACAATTATGTATTACAAATTTACATACATTATTTATTTCACATATGGAAGTATTACTATAACAATGCTTGAAGCATCCCTTGTTAGAATTTATAATTATTTATTCCATCTCCGTGAGAATAAACTTACAGAAATAAGCTATTTATTCTTTGAGAAATTTATGAAAAGTGAAATTAATTAATTTGATTTCCCATATTTCATTATCATGTATCACATTTTTTCTGCATGAGAAATCATATTTCTTAACAATAATATTAATTGCATGATAAACGAAACAAGTGTACCACTTCTGATGTTACAGAATCAGAGTGGACCTGGCATGCCAGTTAGTCAAAATTCTAATTCTCAGCAGGCTCCCAGTGGACCTATGGTACCAGGCCAAATGGGACCAAGTGGATCTCAAGGAACATCTCACATTATGCAATCTGGTCCAAACCAAATGAATGCAAATGGACCAGGACAAATGAGTGCTGGTGGCCCTGGTCAGATGGGACCGGGAGGCCCTGGTCCAATGGGCCCAGGAGGCCCTGGTCAAATAGGCCCAGGAGGTCCTGGTCAAATGGGTCCGGGAGGTCCTGGTCAAATGGGACCAGGAGGCCCTGGTCAAATGGGCCCAGGAGGTCCTGGTCCAATGGGCCCAGGAGGCCCTGGTCAAATGGGCCCAGGAGGCCCTGGTCAAATGGGCCCAGGAGGTCCTGGTCAAATGGGTCCAGGAGGTTCAGGACCGATTGGAGCAAGCCATTTAGGCCAAGCTGCTGGAGGGCCACCAGGAGGTCCACATATGAGTCAGGCTCCTCCTCAAATGGGTCCTGGAAATGGACCTGTGCCACAAATGGGTTCTGGAGGACCTTCAAATTCGCAAATGGTACCTGGAGGACCAGGACATATGAGTGGCCCACCAGGATCAAGCCACATGAATGCAGCTGGACCACCAGGACCAGGACATATCAACTCAAGTGGGCCACCAGGACCAGGCCATATGAATGCAACTGGACCCCCTGGAACAGGCCATATGAATGCGACTGGGCCACCAGGACCAGGTCATATGAGTTCAGGTGGTCCGCCTGGACCAGGACATATGAGCACTAATGGACCTCCTGGACCAGGACATATTAATACAAACGGTCCACCAGGTTCAACTCATATGAATGCTAGTGGTCCGCCTGGAAGTCATTTAAATAGCGGACCATCCATACCAAGTCATATAAATGCAAGTGGTCCACCAGGATCTGGACATATGAATGCTAGCGGACCTGGAAATCATTTAGGCCCTGGAGGGCCAGGTCAAATGCCTCCAGGTGGTTCTACTGCACATAACTTGGGGCCAGGAGGACCAAATCAAATGGGTCCTGGAGGTCCAAATCAAATGGTACCTAGTAGTCAAACCCCTATGGGACCTAGTCCCATGGGGCCTGTTGGACAAGGTGGACAAATTGGGCCAAATGCACCTGGCCAAATGGGACATAACGGACCCTCACCAATGGGTCCAAATGCTCCTGGACAGATGGGTATCGGATCTGCCTCATCACAACTGGGAATGGGAGGGCCTGGAAGTCAATTGGGTCCAGGAGGGCCAGGTAATCAAATGGGTCCGGGTAGTGGACCTGGGGGACAATTAGGAAGTAGTCTTGGACAAATGGGACCAGGAAGTGGACCTGGAGGACAGATGCCACCAAGCAATGGACCTGGAGGTTCTATGGGCCCTGGAAGTGGTCCTGGTGGACAAATGGTATCAAGTAGTGGACCTGGAGGTCAAATAGGGCCAGGAAGCAGTCCTGGAGGGCAAATAGGACCAGGAAGTGGTAGTGGAAATCAAATAGGACCTGGAAATGCTCCTGGAAACCCGATGACACCAGGAAGCGGACCTAGTGGACAAATGGGTCCAGGAAGTGGACCCAATAGTCAAATGGGACCAGGAAATTTGTCTGGAGGACAAATGGGCCCAGGAAATAACTCAAATAGTCAAATGGGTCCTGGAAATGGTCCAAGTGGACAGATAGGACCAGGTGGTCAAATGGGACCCAATGGTCCTGGAGGGCAAATGGTTCCAGGTGGTTCAGGAGTACAAATACCACCAGGTGGTCCTGCAAATCAAATGGGACCTGGTGGCCCTGGTAATCAAATAGGACCAAATGGACCAAACAATCAGCTAAGCCACAGTGGTGCTAGCAATCAAATGGGACCAAGTGGGCAGCCATCTTCTGGCCAAATTGGCCCTGGTTCACAGGGCCAACAAATTGTTCCTGGAGGTTCAGCGCCAATCGGGCCTGGTGCACCTGTGAATCAAATGAGTCAAACTGGACCTGGTGGTCCACCTGGTGCTGGACAAGAAAATTTGAATGCTTTACAGAAAGCTATTGATTCAATGGAAGAAAAGGGACTTCAAGAGGATCCACGTTATTCTCAGCTACTAGCTTTAAGGGCTCGTCAAGGCAACATTGGAGAGAAACAAGCTTTTAGTTCACAACAATTACAACAATTGCGGTATACTATATAGAATATATTTGTTAATTATATATGTAATTAATTGCATCAATTATCTAAAGATATTAATGTTTTATATATAATTGTTTGCAGTGTACAGATAATGGCATATCGATTATTAGCAAGAAATCAACCGTTATCGCAACAACTTGCACTTGCAGTTCAAGGTAAATTAAACATAGGTGCTATTAGTTTTGTGTTTTAGGTGACTACTCTATCTTTTGTATTGTTTTAAAAATATACACTGTGTTATATATAGAGAGTATACTAAGAAACAACCAATAAATTTTTACATGTATAGTATTTAGTAAACTATTTTTTGTCAGAAATGTCACATATTGAGTAGATACCAAGTACTATTCGTTTAGTAATTGCAAACAGAGAAAAATTATATTATTTTTACATGTAAGATTTTTTAAAATAAGCGCATAAGTAAAATACATGTCAGTATCACTTTTTGTAAATGAAACTAATTTTAATTAGTAGAATTTCATAGCATAGTTTTCCACAATTCCAAAACTGTTTATTTGCCCTTTAGGTAATTGCTTAGTGACATTGTTAAACTCAAATAATATGAGCTATTTGCTCAAATTCCTCAAGCAAAGTTGAAAGTCTCATAAATAGAGTTCCTCAAATAAATTATATTTGAGAGAATTTTCCTACAATCGGAAACCTACAACGGAATTTAAAATATTGTGTATCTTACTTTTGTTATATATTTTTTACAAATAGAAGATAATACATGATATTTTAGTTTAGAATGATTTATCAAGATTCTACAAGAATTTGCAAGCTTATTTTCAGAATGTTCTGTATATGCGAATTTTTATTTGTTATAGCTTCCACCTTAATTAAATACGTATTACTTCTATTTAAATTAATATTTATAGAGAGAAAGAATGTATTTAACATTGTTCTTTCTACTCATTTAGTAAAACATTTAATCCTTTCTATTTTATGTATTAAAAATTATATCTAGCAATATATTATTTTCATGAACTCAATAATAAATTTCTATTCATAGTTGAATAATAATCATTATTTAACAATTTCTATTTATAGTTGAATAATAATCATTATTTAACAATTTGATTTATTAATGACTGATATATATAATTTTCGCTTGTAATTAGATGTATTTCTAATTTTACTAATATTATAAAAATACAAAAGTAGAGTAGGATGATCCAAACTGGGGGTTTGATTTAAGATTGATGTAAATAGGTGGAGCACCTCCTCCTCCAGGTATGGGACAACGTACTCCTATAGATCCATCTCAAGGACCTCCTACTACTACAGGTCCACAAATCTCTGGACCAAATGTAATTGGTCCTGCGGTTCCTCCAAGACCAGGTTGCCAAACACCACAACAACAACAACCTCCTCAACCAGGTGCTAAAACTAACAGAGTGACAAGTGTGGCAAAACCAGCTGGTTTAGATCCGCTACTGATTTTGCAGGAACGTGAAAACAGGTAGTTATTGAATTAATTAAAATATTTATCTAAAATATACTAATACTGGCATGGTAGGGTCCAATGTGAAAACAAACTTCACTCTCATACATCGAGGAAAGCGACACATGCATTTCTTCAATTAAAACGTTTTATGGTTACGTATGTTAAATAATATTTAAAAAAGACATACTGTATGAATTTGCTGAAGCTTTAGTGACTTTAGTTCATGATTTCTTTAATAATAGAGTTGCAGCACGCATAGCGTTACGAATGGAACAATTGAGCAATTTACCAACTAACATGCCAGAAGATCTCCGTATCCAGGCACAGATTGAGTTACGGATGCTTAGGGTACTGAATTTCCAAAGACAACTACGATCAGAGGTAATCGTAACAAATATTAATAATATCACTCTGTTAAAGGAGTAATTAATAAATAAAATAATATAACAGAATAGAATATTAGAATGTAAAAAAAAAATAAATAAATAAATAGATAGTATTATTCCGTTACTATAGCTTCTTTTTAGTTATAGCTATTATCGTTTAAAGATTTTAGCATGTACTCGAAAAGATACTACCTTAGAAACTGCAGTGAATGTAAAAGCCTACAAGCGTACGAAAAGACAAGGACTTAGGGAAGCCAGAGCTACAGAGAAACTCGAAAAGCAACAAAAATTGGAAGCTGAACGTAAACGAAGGCAAAAACATCAAGTAATTAGATTTCTAACTTTTTGCTAAAATTATTATTAAATGGAGAAATAGTATGTAATTTTCATTTCTATTTTAAAAGGAGTTTCTTAGTTCTGTACTTCAACATGGTAAAGATTTCAAAGAATTCCATCGAAATAATGTGGCCAAATTGGCAAGACTCAACAAAGCTGTTCTAAATTATCATGCAAATGCTGAAAGAGAACAGAAGAAAGAACAGGAGCGTATTGAGAAAGAACGTATGAGACGTCTTATGGCGGAAGACGAAGAAGGTTACAGAAAACTGATTGACCAAAAGAAGGATAAACGGTTAGCGTTTCTATTGTCACAGACAGATGAATATATCAGTAATCTTACTGAAATGGTAAAACAACACAAGATAGAACAAAAAAGGAAGCAAGTGGAAGAACAAAAGCGTAAAAAGGTATAAATATCTTTATCACTTTCTACACCCATGAGTACTTAATTTAATGTATTTTGTGCTATCACTGAAATAGAAAAAGAAGAAGTTGCAAGATGGCGAAGGAGGCGAAGATGGAAATGCTAATGAAGATACTCGTGTTGGTGTGATTGAAACAGCTACTGGTCGCACATTAACTGGCGAAGAAGCACCGCTAATGAGTCAACTTTCACAATTCTTAGAATCTCATCCAGGATGGGAACCAATTGAATCTGAAAGTGAAGATGATGAAGATGAAGAGGAAGAAGAAAATGAAGGTGAAGAAAAAGGGGAAAATAAAGAAAAATCTACTGGCGATTCAGAAGAAGAGAAGGTTAAAAAGACTATACATAAAGCCAAAGTAGAGGATGACGAATACAAAACGGAAGAACAAACGTATTACAGTATTGCACACACTGTGCACGAGGTAGTAACAGAACAGGCATCTATCATGGTCAATGGAAAATTGAAAGAATATCAAATCAAGGTTTGACATTAACATGTCTTGCATTAAAAATTGTTCTTACAATATGCATTGTAAAACTTCTGTTAATTTTAGGGTTTGGAATGGTTGGTGTCATTATTTAACAATAATCTCAATGGTATACTTGCGGATGAAATGGGTCTTGGCAAAACTATTCAAACAATAGCTTTGGTGACTTATCTTATGGAGAAAAAAAAAGTAAACGGGCCATTTCTTATAATTGTCCCTTTATCGTAAGTATTACTTCTATGAAATTTTCTAAAATAATAAAAATGTAAAAAACTAAAATTACGTCTGCAATATTTAAATGTAACTTTTAACACTTCTTTTTAGAACTTTGTCGAATTGGGTATTGGAATTTGAGAAATGGGCTCCTAGTGTTGTAGTTGTGTCGTATAAAGGTTCACCAGCTGGCAGAAGAGCCATTCAATCTCAAATGAGAGCCACTAAATTTAATGTTTTGCTTACTACTTATGAATATGTTATTAAAGATAAGGGCGTTTTAGCAAAATTGCAGTGGAAATATATGATTATCGACGAAGGACATAGAATGAAAAATCATCACTGTAAACTAACTCAAGTATTAAATACACATTATCTGGCTCCTCATCGGCTTCTACTGACAGGAACACCATTGCAAAATAAATTGCCTGAATTGTGGGCGTTATTAAATTTTTTACTTCCTTCAATCTTTAAATCTTGTAGTACTTTCGAACAATGGTTCAATGCTCCATTCGCAACCACTGGTGAAAAGGTAGAATTAAATGAAGAAGAAACTATTCTTATTATTCGCCGATTACATAAAGTATTACGTCCTTTCTTACTGAGGCGTTTAAAGAAAGAAGTTGAATCACAGTTACCTGATAAAGTTGAATACATAATCAAATGCGATATGTCTGGACTGCAAAAGGTTCTTTATAAACACATGCAGAGTAAGGGTGTATTGCTAACTGATGGCTCGGAAAAAGGAAAACAGGGCAAAGGAGGCGCCAAAGCTCTAATGAACACCATTGTGCAATTGAGAAAATTATGCAATCATCCATTCATGTTCCAAGCTATTGAAGAAAAATACTGCGAGCATGTAGGTACGCAAGGATCTGGTGTGATTACTGGTCCCGACCTATACCGTGCCTCTGGAAAATTTGAATTGCTGGATCGTATTCTTCCGAAATTGAAAGCGACAAATCACAGAGTACTATTATTTTGTCAAATGACACAGTTAATGACAATTATGGAAGATTACTTAAGTTGGAGAGGATTTATGTATTTGCGATTAGATGGCACTACGAAAGCTGAAGATAGAGGAGACTTACTCAAGAAATTCAACGATCCTGGTTCCGAATATTTCTTATTTTTGCTATCGACACGTGCTGGTGGTCTTGGATTAAATTTGCAAGCTGCGGATACCGTTATTATTTTCGATTCTGATTGGAATCCGCATCAGGACTTGCAAGCACAAGATAGAGCACATAGAATTGGACAAAAGAATGAAGTACGCGTACTCAGATTAATGACGGTTAATTCGGTTGAAGAAAGAATATTGGCTGCAGCTAGATACAAATTGAACATGGATGAAAAGGTTATACAAGCAGGAATGTTCGATCAAAAGTCGACTGGTTCTGAACGGCAACAATTCTTACAAAGCATTCTGCATCAAGATGATGCTGAAGATGAAGAAGAAAATGAAGTACCGGACGATGAAACGGTTAATCAAATGATTGCACGAACGGAAGGTGAATTTGAAATATTTCAAAAGTTAGATTTAGAACGAAGAAGAGAAGAAGCGAAGCTGGGTCCAAACAGAAAGTCCCGACTATTGGAGGAAGCTGAGTTGCCCGATTGGTTAGTAAAAGATGATGACGAGGTTGAAAGGTGGACGTATGAAGAAGATGAGGATAGATTCCTTGGACGAGGTTCAAGGCAACGGAAGGAAGTCGATTATACTGACAGTTTGACTGAAAAAGAATGGCTGAAAGCAATCGATGACGATGGAGCTGAATACGAAGAGGAAGAGGAAGACGATAAGAAGAAGAAGAAGACACGAAAACGGAAGAAGAAAGGCGAGGAGGACGACGAGCCTATGCCAAAGAAGCGAAGAGGAACAGGATCTTCAATTGACCCGAAAATGAAACGAGCTATGAAAAAGTTGCTTATGGTAGTTGTTAATTACACTGATAGTACAGATGGCAGGCTCCTTAGCGAACCATTTATGAAATTACCATCCAGAAGAGAATTGCCGGATTATTATGAAATTATTAAAAAACCATTAACTATCAATAAATTACTTCAAAAGATTGAAGAAGGAAAGGTAAATATAAAATATTTTTGTTGTATATAGTAAAGACTCTATAAGAGCTCGAGAGTGGGAACCACTGGGGAGTAGTTAACGAAACGTGGACACAACTCTTCAAATTCTTTATACATATGTTGCCGACAATGATGCACGTAGAGAAGGACAGCAAAAGGAGAAGAAAGACCAGTAAGCCAAATTATCATAACCAAATTTTATAGTAATATTATCGTGTTTTATCTCATTTAGTCAAAAAAATCTTTGTAACGCGTTAATGAAATGTGTACTAACAAAAAATTGAAAATAAAGAAATTTCGTCGTTGCATTAGTGTCGTTTCACCAATATGAAGACGATACGGATCTTGAAAGGAAAGCCGCTGGCATATTATATTACTGGTGGGGATAAAACATGAGCAGTTAAAATTAAAGTTACGATCTTTGCGAGCAATTATAGAGCTTTTACTTGTTCCTTTATTTTACGATCATTGCAATTATTTATTTTTTAATTGGCGAATTAATTTTTTGTATACTTATTGTTACAGTATGCCGATTTTGACGATCTTGAGAAAGACTTTATGCAGCTGTGTAAAAATGCACAAATTTATAACGAAGAAGCTTCTCTCATACACGAAGATTCCATTGTTTTACAATCTGTATTTACGAATGCGCGTCAACGTATCGAAGAGGAAGGCAATAATTCCGACATGGATGACAAAGGTGCTTCCCTTATTATTGTGATTTAATAAAACATGTTAAAAATCATAGTAAAACGATTCTATATGCATGAAATTTTTAAGGTGAAGGCGAAGAAGGATCGGATGCAGATTCCACTGTTAGAATGAGAATCAAGTTGAAAGGAAGGAAGGGCGAAGGTAGAGGTGGCCGGAGGAAAAGGGTCACTAAAAAGTATATATCGGATGACGATGACGATGGTGATGATAACTGAAGATCATATGAAGACTGTATGAATTATTAGATTATCTTAGGTAATAAATAAGGTACAGTTTCATTTAATTATTTCAAATTACTATCCTATGGAACTGTTATTCAACCATATGACATTTCATACAAATGTAACCAAGTATTATAATTTGATTATGAGCTAAAAATATCATCATTATTAAATAAGTTATACATTTTTCAGAAATTCTCTATTGAAAATTGCATGTTGTCCGTATTAAACTAAACTCTGATATGAAGTGGATGAATTAGGATATATATAAAAGGTGCGAGCGATATAGCGAGATCGTAAAATCAGTCAGTGGTTAATGCTTACAACTTTCAGGAACTTGGTTCAGTGACACGTTCCCGCATTCCCGGACCATCTTTCTTGTTATTTCCGAATGGCATTCGCTTTACATCTTTTCTTGATCTTTGCCCCTCTCCTTGTGGGAAGGTGAGTGTTTGCTTGTAGTCCTTTGCTGCAACTCTCTCCTCTTGTCTCTGGGTAATTAGAAAGTCAAAGGGGAAAGCTCGGCTATCGCACTTTATTCAGGACAATGATATATGCTCCGGAGATTCGGAACGCGTACAATGCGTGGACTTTGTACACGTGTGTCGCGTGTGTTTGCCTCTTGACCGTCCAGGCTTACACCGACACGCCATATGCGTAGGATGAATCGTACTACGGCGGCCAGGAATCGCCTGCACGGCTATCTTAGTCTCTCTATATTTGGTATGAGTCGGCTTAATTTGTTCATAAGCTCTATTGCTCTTATCAATTTGCGCGACGAAAGTGGGATTCTTGCTCATGATTGTACTCAAGTATTTCATATACCTTTTCTCCTGCACGAGGAAGGCTTTGACGGTGGCAAACGGGTCCGTAATCTTTCTTATTTTGTGGGAAAGACTGGTTTTGTTTTGCCTTAGGCGATGATAAGGCCCAGTGCTTTAGCTTTACGTACGACTCCTGCAATTGTATTGTTGGCGTTTTGGATTGTGGGACCGATGCTTCTATCCGAGCAGCGTGCCCTGCCATGGTCCATCCTATCCGGATCAGTTGACGACTACCTAACGCTTTTATCGAAAGCTGTCTACTCTAACCTTTGACTGATCGATTTTAAAATTTCACTATATCGTTTCCCTTTACTCTAATTATTAAGTTATATTTTATTTGAAATAAACATGTAACCCTGTATAATGTACAGTAAGTAATTTAACGTTAAGTATTGATACATAATTTTATTTGATTTTTAAAACAAACTATATATTAGATTCGAACACATTGCCACCTTCGATAAATTTTATATTCATAGATAAACCAATGTAAATGTTATATAATATTTGGAAATACATCGAAAAACGATAATAATTAAAACACGATGTTGACCTAGGAAAGAATCATTTAGTATTATTTGGTACTCGTTGATCTTATTATTGACTAATATTTTGATCAATATATGTAGACACATAATAACTTGAAAAATGTTGCCATTGAACATTAATCTTTCAATACACGTCGAAGTAGGGTAGGAACACTTGTTAATTATTTTATTTCTCTGTATTTAAACCACTGTAGATGGTATAAATTACTATCTTTAATATATACATATACAAAAATCAAGTTTGCTTATTAGACTGTAATATTTCGTTGGTAATTGTCCCATGAATAACCGAATGCTGTGGTATTACGTTTTATGATAAAGCAATTTATTTCATTTTTCATTATGCTACGACTTCATCTTATATCATATGTATGAATGTGACTAAATAAATATTGAAAAACTCAAAAAAATGGTTCATACTGATTCGCATGATCTAAAAATCTAGGTTTTAGTTAAAATCTTAATTCAGGTAATCTATATAGCTACAACACGAAAGAAAGTCCATACTGAGCCGAAAGCGTGTCATATGACAGTAAATTATGTGATGAATACCAAAAAGTAACACATACGTATGTACTTCAGTTAGATTTTACGGTTCAATATATTCTTATTCAAAAATTAGAATTTTCCAAAAAACCTCCAATATACAGATAGTTCAAAGCGTACACGTATTTTACCAATCTTAATGATACTAATATAATAAAGTAACATGATAATATTAATAATCGTCGATTAAAACCGAAAAGTCAGACAAAGCGTCGGTGGGACAGAGACATCGGAGGAAAAACCGGACTGCAGTAAAACTCGACATCGAATAGAGCCAAGAAATCCAGTTACGAAAGACTTCGTTGTTCGAGAAGCGTGCAATTACCGCGGCGATGTCGCCAAGCCGATAGTTTCTGCTTCCGTGTCAGTAGAACTCCCTTAGCAGTTAAGAAAGAGCGCCCTCGCTTGCAGAAGATTGATTCTGGGACAACTACCTCCGGGCGTCTCGTCTTCGCTCGTTTCCTATCATTCGTCTTTCATCCGTGTTCTTCTACTTCATATCATAGACGAACCAGTCGAGTTGTTCTTTGGATATATTCGATCGGACGAATACGAACCGACAAGAAAGTGGGGTCAGAAACTACTTGGAAGATAAAATTTCTGGCAAGCAGCGACGAAACGCTTGACGCGATAGAAAGATATTAAACTTGGAAAATCATAAATACGGGATTATCGTTTAGCGAAACGTTGCTTCAATTGAAGGCAGATATACAATTTTTTGCCATAGCCGGAAATACGAGTTGGTTAAAAAAACAGCCTGCTCGTTTGGTAACAGCAGTTTTCCTAGATTAACATACGTATAGCGGAAGCTGTATCAGACCCCAAAATACTGCTGATCCAATAGAATGAAAATACACTGTCTCCCGGGAAACTACCTTTACGGGATATTGATCTCACGGTAGCAGTACTAGCTAGATACTGTGGCATTAAACTCCGTTACGAAGGATGACAAACTGTACGCAACACGGAATATTACGGGGATTAGTTCGAAACTACTCGTACGCGTAAACGTTCCGTCTGAAGATGTCGTTTAGTAGGAAAGGAAGAAACAAAAAAAGATGAACGAAATAAGAAACGAAAGACGATCGATTACTCGGACTTGGCACCTCTGTAGTCACATACAATTCCGCCAAGACGAATCCTCTCATCGAAAAGTAAACGTGTGTCGTGCGAGAAAACACGCTGCTAATCTCTTTAATCACTTTTTGACTGAAAAATTACACAAAGTCTGTGTAACTTTGCAGCTAACGGAGGCGCGTAATTGGTTTGTTGGCTGGAGCGTAAATTACATAGTTTTCACGGCGGTATTGCGCCAGAACAAAAGGCTTCGCAAAGGACGATACAACGAACCTTCGTATTCCATTCGTTTCCTCGTATTCCAGACGCTTGTTGATTTTCTAAGAGCGCTTCCCGTCGCGTCGTATCGCGCAGCGTAGTCGCGATCCTTTTGCCCCCTTCAGGAAACAAGAGTTTCTACTTTTCAAGCTTTATCAGTCTGCGACACTTTTTTCCTTTCTTCCAAAGTCTTTTCGGTCGCTGCTTTTTCGTCGATCATTCCGACTCGCTCGGTCGTTCAATTTGTCACGACCTTTCAGACTTTATTCGGATTCTAATTAAAAGTTCATCGGCTAACTTTGATAATTGTAATTCCGACAGGGCAGGAGTTTCAAGGAGGGGGTAACCTAAACCGAGCAAGATATCCTTCGTTGAGTTGAGAATCCTTTCTGATGATAAATTACTTCTAGGAAAAATCTGTAGAAAAGGCTATAGGTTATTAACCGTTAGTTAGACGAAAGGATTATTCGACACTTGTCGTCCACGGAGATAGAGGAATATTCGCGCTGACCGTTCATTTATTTTACACGTCGACTTTTTATTAAGCGTTAAAAAATTATACCCACTTATCCGGTACTTTGCTTGATATATGAACGCAAGTTATGTATGTATCCGATAGGTAACGATGTTTGTAATTGTTACTTGACGGTTGCTTAGAATTAGATCTGTTACTGTTACATTACGAATTGTTTAATATATCATTTATTACATCAGCGATAGTGTTTAAATTGAAAGAAAATTATACAAGAGTTAACAGAGATAACCCTCGTAGACTGTTTGAGAAATTTCGAACATGACTTACAAACACGCGGAATTACGTTAACGCGACAATGAAATTTTGCGTGTAATGTGTCGATACTTCCGTTCTTGGTGTTAGCGAGCAAACACGGTAAAGAATCAATACGAACGTACACAAAGTAGGGAATGTGTGTGAGAGATTTTAAAGAGAAAAGAGAAACAAAATAAAAGTAAGGTTAGATTTTTGTCACCAGACACAGGAAGGTGAGAGACGTAGATGCGATAGAACGCGGCTATCGAATGGAATCGGAAAGACACTCGAATGTCGCGCGTGAAGCGAGTGTTTTCTTCGATTTATCGTTGCGTAAATAATGTGGCCGATCGCACGAGTAATATTCAGCGAACCAATATTATAACACTGTAAAGCTAGTTACTAACACATCTATACGTTTCTGATACCTCTACTGCTGATTTCTCCTCGGCTTACTACATTTTAGCGTTTTATTTGCTCAACAAGTTCGAGCCAGGCTCGTTTCCCTGCATCCTTTGCCGCGCTATCGGCATGATATACGACCTGGCTATCGGCCTTCGAGTTTTTCAAGTGTTACCGGCCGCTTCAAAATTTCGCCACTCGTTTAGTTTCCTCTTTCACCGAGCGTCTTTAACGTGGCCTATCTTTAACGCGCATTTGCATTTTTACGTTGAACGTCGTGTACCGTTCAAATGAAAACCATTTCTTACTGCTTGCGTGATACCCGAAATCGATTCGCCTCGATCGATTAATCACATATTAAATGTAACTTTATGTATCTTTAATTTTTATTTTATCTCTTGTAAGTTTGATTTCTTGTTGGCTTATGCGAAAGCTTAAATATCAATTGGAGTAAAACTATTGCATATGCTTTAAGAATCGATAAGCTGCTTGTGTCGAGAATTTATTAATTGCTATGCTAGTATCTCCGTGCATACTGTATACATATATATAATATACGCCCTACTGCTTAGGCTGACCTCCTTTCGTTCGTGTAAGGAGGGTTTGCTCGCGTGCAGGGGTATTTTTAATTGCCAGTAACTAAACAATAGAACCGAAAACGCAATCTTTTTATTCTTGATTTTTGCCTTATTTCGGTGTCAAGAATCATCCCTTAAATTTCCTGACACTTGTAGCTGAACACCCTCTGTGTAGATATGACGCGGAACATAAAGTTTTATACGCATAATTCGATTTCCTACCGTAGTAGTAATATCAGCAAGAAAAGATAATAACGAGCGAAAGCGAATCAAATAGATACAGAAATATCACCTATAAAGATATTACTATATCGTGATTTAATATTGTCTGGTAGAGTATCGTTCTTCTTGTTTCATGTAAGGCCATTAACAGGCAGACATAAGAACGTTAACGACTAGCTACGTTGTAGTGTATTTTCTGTTATACAACGATTCGAATTTTTCATGACAGTCAAACAGTATTTATAATTATGTTCGACGAATCCATTCTATGCTTCGCTTTCGACGTCAAGGTTTTACCATGTAAAGTTTCACTTAGCAAATTTGACTTCATTTCCTAAAATCCTCGATTCTACTGTAGATGTTTGGGTTTAAAATAACAGAAGAAAACACGGACATTCTCAAACGGCTGTATAGTTCTGTAACTCTTAAAGAGCATGCTTTAAGAAGATGCTCTTGTTTTCATTTCAGTTACACTTCTGTACAAGATAGCAGTTGCTTAGTCGAGTTTATTTGCCCGCCTTTACTGTTTACCGTACTCGAGGTAGTTGCTCATTTAGAAGCTAAAATACAAAAGTTTTACGTAACGTTCTGTCTATTATCTTAAGCCTCGCGTATCAAAGAATATACATAATTTAGGAAAATTTAATTTTTATCATTTACTCCTTACCCATTGTCCTCTCGACGATACTTGCTATATATTTATCTCCTTTTCAAAACCGTTGCCGCGAATATGATAGATCGTCTACGAAAAGCTATATCGATAATGATAGAATATCGCGTTGTTCTCGCGTAATTGTAGAATTTCACACATTCGGAGTCGCCTGACCCTCCAAAACGCAGCACACGAGAGAACCATTGACTATCGGGTTTATTCTATGCCAGGTATGCGGCTTGGTGACAATAAAAACCGAAACAAACGTTAAGAGAAACAACGATCTCGCGTGAAAGGACGTCATGCCTGAATCTAATAATTTGTATCGTCATAAATCACGCCAACGCGTTGTAATAACGTACGATGAAATGCGAAGACGCATATGTACATACGTCTTTGTTCGTCCCTGTCAGCTTTTGACGATCGTTATTTGCCTTCTATTGTATTCTATCGCCTTACGTTACGATACATATATTCTGCAACTTCTTTACTACGCTGCGTCGTAATCCACGATTCGCGAGATCCTCGCGGTCATTTTCGTCACAGTAGCGAGTAACGGATCAGACTATTTTAAATCTTTTGAGAAATCTATAAATTCGTATAGTCTTTCGTATCCAACCGGAATTTTGTCCCTTGTTACGGACTATAAATTACTAAAGCGCTTGTTTGTTATTCCAAACTAACAACGGTTGACAATTTTTCATCGTTGGGTTAAAACTTGTAAAAAAAAAAACAAAGCATAGAAAACAATAGAAATTGATTGCATATACAAGATCTGGGGAAATGAACAACATTGTAGACACGAAATATTTCATGAACTGGGTAAAGTATAATAGGTACATACACAGGTGTGTCCGAAGAGTTGCCTGAAAGTTGTCACAGAGCGGCGAGAACTCGGTCGATTCTCTACGGTGTAACCATAGTGTTGTATATGGAGCGTACATTTCCAGCGTTCTGCTGGAAAAACCACGATAAATATACATATACCGAGTAGATTTTAAAGTAAGATTTTCTTTTCCTAAGAAATGTGTAGTGATAGATTTAAATGTCCAGCGTAGTGCATATATATGATAGGGACTTGGAAATGAATTGAAATTGGTCGGACGATAAGAATTTGAAGCAGCTCGTTCCATTATAGAAAATAGCGTTACTTGTTTGGAAACTGTGCCGGAAGATAGTAACAACGGTTGATTTATACTAACAAAAAACGGGATACCGTAATGTCCTGACTGAATTTATCGAATCAAATTTCATATAATTATTATTTCGATTCAAGTTGAACAAGTTGCGAGTAAAGATATTTATCTCTAAATTTAACAAGTTAATTTATCGCAAAATTCTATCACTAAAAAAAAAAAAATAAAAAAAAAAAAAAAAAAAAAAAAAAAAAATAGGATACTAAAGAAAAACGATGTTTGCAAACGTGTTATGTAACAGAGATTTTTATTTGGCGCTTCCGAACACGTTACATTACAAAACGTGTTGAACAATGTGCATGAAAAAAAAAAAGAAGAAAAAATAAAACGTAGGCGTAGAGTACACAAAACTATTGTCCGAACGGTGAGAAATTTTGTTAACTGTTATATCACGCATATGGAAAATAAACTGTGGAAGAGAATTGAATTCCAAAAGACTAATTATTATCGTTTAAGGATAATGTAGTGGAGTAGAATTACTATAACGACGAAGTGGTTAAGAAATAGACGAGAACCGCAAGGAGCAGTTTCTTGATGTATGATAAACGGAAACGGTTATCCCGAAAAGTCAAGACGTCTGACTTGTCTGTAGGCGAGAGCGCCGCAGGGCAATAGATGCGAACTGATGTGCATAATTGCCGCGGTATAATATACATCCAGCATACTATATAGGTAGTCAAGGATAACAATGATATCATTCATTCGTAAACTAGCTATGTTTGCTTGAAGATATATGTAAATATAGATACATATATTTCATGCTACCTACGAAATGGTATTTTTATCTAATTACTTTTTAATCGAATTCTACGCACGTAATGTTCGATCGCAATCGGCGAAGAGTTTCGTAATGTCGAACGATTATTCGAGCGATAATTTGCCGCGGTTTCATCGTGTAATAGTAAAAGTCAAATCAGATTGGCTAGCGAACGGAATACATTGCCCTTAGACGAACACTTAGAAACGAACGTTGTAAAACTGGGATATCGGTATTTGCGAACGTACATATTTCATTTCTGACGATACGCGAAAAAGTTTCCAACTCTGGCCGAGTGGAACATAGTAATCCCGGAAATGTAGGGAATGTAAATTAAAAAATTTCAACGACGCGGAGCTCCGACTTAAGTAGCTTAGCAAGTATTATCCGCGAAAATTTCTAGGTAAAAATTGCCTCGGTGTAATTTTATTTGTTGTCGGTTATTTCAACTAACAAGATAGAGGAATGACGAGGAGTAACAACACCGTTGTGTTACACGAACTTTCCTTAGTTAAATGTTTTAAATGACTGTTTTTATCGCTTTTAGCGTTGCAAACAGGTTCTCCCATTTAAGTTGACGGATCTTATCAACTTTCGTAACTTTTGTTGACTTTACTTTGATCAGTTCGTTTAAGAATTTCCACGTAATCCTACAGTATAAAAGTGCCTTAATAAGCAAAAGCTCTTCTATCCTTAAGTACATTCAATTGCGTTCCATTAATTCAGGTACGCGCAATGTGTATCGCTATTTTCATTCTTTGGTTTAACTATTCTAATGCGAACGAACGATTCGTTTCACGCAGTTATCTGTACGACGACTCGTTCTTTGTCTCTTGTACGTTATTCCCACGGATGTTACTGTTCGAAGATAGGCGTGGTATTCGTGCTGTGTCGTAAAGAAACCATCACGCGTGCCATAGAATTTGGATACAGGCAAGATAGAAGCGAGAGAATGTTAGCTTTCGATCTTCGCTTTGTGAAATTTAAAATCTACGAGATTCTGAGAGATCACGCTTAGCGGTTACGCGATCGTTCGCGACACTTTACGATCGTTTTAAAATGTTGCAAGCGTGTTAAGTACGACGACATTATTGAAGATAAACAGTTCGATTTGTCCGTAAGAGGAAAACGTTTGTTCGTCTTCGCGCGCACAGAAAGTCCGTCAAAGGCTGCTCGTAAAAGCGGACAGAGAAACGCGGACACGCGCGAGTGCAGGCTGAACCGAGGGGCGGGGGTCGTTTCACAGGCGAGTAAGTGTTTTCTTCAATCGTATAATTCCACGGAAACAGCGCGCACCGGTAGCTCGTTTCACGTTGGAGCATCTTCCTGACACGAATGCTAACAGCGCGTAAAACCTGCGAACGTATTTCACACGAAGATATACTCGCGCGTTTCTACGCTTTCTTATTGGCGATCGAGTGCACCGCGTCTCTCCTTCCTCTTTCAACTCTACGACCGAGATGACAGTAACAACTACGATCCTCGATAATTCGATACCTCAAAACGAAGTCGCTTCTCAAACATGGCGAATAAATGCTATACACGGCTGATCGTAACTTAATGTTCGTTCGTATTCGCGCTTGATCGCTATGCAACCACTATAATCGACGTCCTAGATATTTTAGAAAAAATTCGCGTAATACGAGAAACGAATTTAAACGCAGAGTCCTTATTATCGGAATTAACAACGGAGTTTCTGACACTCGGTTGCCGTTTCGATATGCACACGAGTACGTGCGTACAACACGAGCGATACGCATCGTGAAATTAACGGTTCAACGATTAAAGCAACCTTAGTCATTTACCTTTGCGTTTCTATATTACTTGGATGATGTACGTGTTTGATATATTTCATCTCCGATCCCCATTAATATTCCCCTCTTTAAGGAATCGTGGCGGTAAGCTGGAAGAAGAAATAGAAGGACGGAGGGTAAAGAACAGCTAGATGATTTCATGGGAAGACAAGTGGGGTCCGCTTGATGCACGTTCCAAGTTCCTCTGGACAAGCGGACTCTCGTTATAGGAACCGGTAACACATTGGACCTTCGTCTTCGGGGGCTAAGTGAAATTCTTGAGAAGTTTAATTTAATTATACCGGGGGCAACCGAAGCGATTAATCGTGACGTACCGAATAACCGAGCTCTTCGTCTTGTACCCGGCGCTATTGGCTTCGCCTTGTCCGTCTTATATCGATTCTTCGGGCGCGAAAACTTTGGTCATACACTAAGGAGGACACTTTGGAACGCCGGCACCACGGCACGTCGTACCACGACACGTTGTACTGTACCAAACCGTGTCGTACCGCACAAAGCGCCGGCGCGGCGTCGAAATTATAATGAGATTAAACCAGAAATGTTGCCTGCCAACACCTTCAACCTGTACCTTTGCGATTAAATCAAGTCGCCTAGTTTCGCAATTGCATCACAATTAGCTTCTATATTTGTTGCGTTGCTTCCGATTTCTCTCACAATACTCTCGATCAGTATTTTACGCTGTTTTTACATTGATTTTCCAAGCGGAACTTTCGTGCAGGCTACCACCTATATGTAGTATCTTAAATGGTCTAGAGTAAGGACAAGAAAGGATGTTCTATTTGAAGAGAAGTTTAGTTTTATTTTAACGAGCAATACCCAAATCAAAAACTGACTACGATATCATCGTACGTCTTATTCTAACATTCAGCTTACAACGTCTGTCTTCCCGGGTCAAAAAATCCTCACCCTCGACTCTCGCACCCTTCTCCCACTCTTTTACTCATTTAGCTTTGACGTCACCAAGGCATACACTCTTCCTTACACTCTCTCTCTCTCTCTTTTTCTCTTTTCCACAGTACTCTTACGATTCTTAGTTTATACCTTAAATTTACAACTTATACTATCCCGAGAAAACTCGAACTTAAATATCATATATAATAGACCAAGCGTATACCTCCTTTTCTTTTGATATTACATATATATGTAAGTATTTGTAAACTGTGAATTTATTTAGTTTCCAGTTTCACATTCAGAAGTTTATCCTACGTAAGCAATATGTTTATAAGTTTTCTGAGCGTCGAGTAGAGCTGAAGAAATCAAGCAAAAACGAATGGATTTTATGAAAACAATATTCTTCTATCTCGCCGATTAGCAACAAGGTGGTAACAGCGATGTGTGAGAAGATTACGAAAAAGTCCGAGCAACTTGTCGGTGGTCGATAAAGTAAGAGAAAGGTTTATTCGGCAATTATTTATACCGTATACATACTCATGTGCCATTTAACAGATTCAAACGACTGAATTCTTGCTACAATGTTACGTATCAAACACATTCGAGACCCATGGAATAGCATACGCCGTGTCATCGGTATTTTCGGTCAATTTTGCATGTGTCTGTTCTTACAAGTAGATAACGTTTATACGTATTACGTGTGTTGTAACAAATTTTACATGTCGTAGTAATATTGTATATATGTTACATGTTATTAGTATTTTCTCATTCTTTAAATAGATATCATTACCATTCGCGTGTCTATCTTTTGAAATTTTTGAATTTTGCGATATAATAATTTATATTTAATTATTTCTCGTCACGTCGTGTTCGACGAGAAACTTTCGTAGAGGGAATTGTTACACCGTGATACATGTAACCAGATGTTTGCCGTGGAATGTTATTAGCGAAATTACGCGAATTAAACCGGCAGACAGTCGCATTTAATGACCCAAGGCATACATACGTAGATCGACTGGCGACAGATTTCTCGATTTAACTCTATTATCTTGCCGCCGTGCCGGCAAGGCGATCTTGTTCGTCGCGAGTTAATTAACGAACTGTCAGCCGCGCATTGCGACATTTAATCTTGCGGCACGTCTTTCTCAAATAGAGGCACGTGTATCGCGTTTAATCGTACACATCTGCGATCGAACGACGGAAATGATCATCGGAACGATCGTTCGTTTCGCTCTGCAACGTGTAAACGTGCAATTCCATTAATCGAAACAACACGATGTTTATTCGGAATATGTAAGACCAAAAAGCTCTTGCGAATTGCAAGCGCAGTCGCACGATACGTAACGAACGATAAACTAACGCTGCACGCGTGCAACATTTTTCTCGCAAGTTGATTAAAAATCTTCGTACTGATCGATGTATCTCGTACGTCCATCGCGTTTCGATAGGAAAAACGAGAGTTTGAGCACTTTTCAATTTCATTTTAATCGCTCTTACTTTCACGCGTGGATCGCGGTTCGCAAAAATCGAATATATCAAAAGGATGTGCATCTTTGTCTTACCGTACAATACGAATCACCATCTTTGAAATAAAAAGCGAGCAACGTTTGATCATCCATGTAGAATCGTATTACCTTCGGTTAAGCTCCGATTGTAGACGGCTATAAATAAAAAAATGTACGTTTCACTCTCCTTTCCCTATTCATTCGCAACTGTCGGATCCTCCGGGCCTTCTGGGTACAAAACAAAGTCCATGCTCGTAAAATATTATGTAGGATAAGGAGGTCTTGGCTCTGGGCCACAATCGATGGCGATGCAGGAGTCTGGAAAGTTTATCCGGCCAAAGAGCTTAACGTGGCCACTATCGTCCAAAGCTTCCGCTTTATAAATAAACTTCATCATGACCACTACTTCGTATGTATAGCTTAAGATTTAAATATCGATGCGTATTGTCCGTTTCTTATGCAAGTCCACTGTCTGTTGTTCGCGCTGTATCGTGTACATTCGTTTATCCGATGCAGCCAACTTTTATTTTTCTATATTTATTTCGAGGTCGATTCTTTCTTTAATTTGCCGTTTGTTCGTTGGTTCGTCCATCGAATGAAACCTCGTTTCAAAAAGCTTTCGTCTGCCTTGCCTATTTCGAAATCATCGATCGACTCAGCGAAATGAGATAAAGTAGGCGTCGGATCGCGCGTCATTTTTAAACAACGAAATCTTATCGTGGAATATACATATACGTGCACATACGTGTCTACATTGTTGAAAAATTTCATAATATTTCAGTGACATTGACAGAAGGATCAACAAACCGTGGAATCAAATCCGACGAAACACGGAACACTGAAATAAAAGCCACGCAGAAAGCGCACATCAAAGGATCCGTATAATTATTTTGTATTCCCTCGCGAACAGCTCGCGAACAATAATAAAACTGAGCGGAAACGTGCAGCGAAATCGTTCTCCACTCTGATGACGAACGAACCATGTCCAAGCTCGTATTGTCTCTAGCTTTGCGTCGATGCCAGATTATAGCTGGTGCAGAAGAACTCTGTCATGTTCAGCGAGGAGAAGCGTACACGCTGTCGTATGTCACCGTGACTCGAGCCAGTGTAAATTCAATTTTGGTCAGCCCGGAAAGCACAAAAGCCACGTTGTTTTTGCGAACACGTCAGCTCGCCGCGTCAACATAGTGGCTACGTGCGTTTTATTACGCGGCTGAATTGCGAGTGTCCTAGATGTTTATTATTTTAATGTTTTATGCGGAAAAAGGGAAAATATGACGAAGAACGACGGCGGCTATTTTACAGACGCTTTCTCCGCTTTCGATAATTCGATCAAATTGTATATTTTAAGAAAACGTTGAAATGACAGATCATACCAATGTTCGGTTGTTTAACCGACTATGCGAGCCTAAGTTTTTACGCAATTTTACTAATTAGCTTCGTTCGCAGCTTAAAAGGACTAAACCTCGGACAAAAATTAACATTCACTCTACCATAATATCTTCTCGTATGATCGCAGTCTTACGGTAAAATTCCTTTAAATATAATTGTTGAGATATAGAGAAGAATCGGAGAAAT
Source organism: Bombus impatiens (assembly GCF_000188095.3). NCBI lineage: Eukaryota > Metazoa > Arthropoda > Insecta > Hymenoptera > Apidae > Bombus > Bombus impatiens. Next base: position 988,041 of record NT_176636.1, on the reverse strand, counting down.
AAATAATTTACTTTATTTCACACACAACAGCTATACATATATACTACACTCTGAAGACCACGATAAACTTCTTACACGCACGCTCGTTGTCAACAGACTATTCTGGATTCTTCTAACAGCTACCAACAGTCTTTCGTCTCGACTGAGACCTGGACGCCCACTGACGCTTACACACACATTCACACGTACAGTGTAAATGTATCATCTACCTAACGATAATAAAATTTGGAAATCCAACAAAACTACGATTCAACCGAATCTTATAAATTCAACATTTCCATATGACAATGGTAGAGATATTTCGTTCAATGCATCACCGTCACTACGATTGTTCTTTTACTTTCGCACGAATTCTTTGCATATTCTAGTAAGATACTAAGAAATTCGGACGTTGCTGTTCGATCGCTAATTACTTAGCATCGTTAAATACGCAAAGACTAAGAGGAAATATTTATTTGACTGATCGATGTAAATATGTTTATAATGTAATAGATGTAAGTAACATTTTGTACAATGTACCTTCGTGCTCGCTAAGTTATAATTCGCGAACTATCTTTAAACGCATACATGCGACTTCAGCATTTAGCTTCTTCACGGTGTCTCGTTCGATCTGCTGTAAAGCGTAAAAACGTTCTCCTGTATAAAGAAGAACCAAAAAAAAAAAAAAAAAAAAAAAAAAAAAAAACAGCATCGTTTAAAGTTAGCAACATGTAACTCTAGCGAAGTTTCGGTGACAAGAATCTGATTTTACATTGGATTATTCAATAGTCTGCTAGTTCTCCACGGTATTACGAAGTTAAGTTTTGATATCGTTATAGCTCATCGGATTTTCCATTTTCCAGAACCTACGTCAATACATATTACCGTCAACGTTATGTATCTCGCGACATTTATGACATTTTCATTTGGGAACAAGATCGAATTATTAAATTTAGCGGGGTTAATTATATTTGATTGAAAGTCACTGATTAGAAAGTAGAAACAGGCGGACGATGAGAATTAGCTTTGGCACCGATCGTGTACTTGCAGTTTAATCGAGTCGACTGGCAAGTTTCTCGGTTGGGAACTTGGCCACGCTCATGAGAATTCGAACGTGGCACGACTGCACGAGTCGTCCATGAATCGCGATCCACGGCATTTCACAATTTACCTAATGGCACGTCCTCGGAATTCTGATAGCCATTATCATCCCGCGAGGTGGCCCTGCTATTCGCCTCATGCGCGTGTCGAATGTTCGATATATCTGAGCGATAATTATCAACTACGTTTAACGTTTTATACTATACTTTATTTCGTCCGTCTATCGCCTCGAAAGAATTAAAAAGTTTGATTGGACCGTTGTTACGGACTCACAGGTACAAGTTTTTCTACGTGAAAAAGAAACTACTATAACCGATGGGAATACAAAGCGATACGAATATTTCAGAGAGACAGTGGGACCGGAACCGGAACCGAAATCGATATTTTCGCTCACTCCGATTCTTCGTAGTTGTTAGAGAAAATAACCGCTGTTCTTCGTGATTGTTTTGGGAAATTGATATTATAACAATACGATCCGATATTGATATCATAACAGTTTGCAATTCCTGCGATCCAAAATGCACGTGTTCTGATCTAATTGAAGTTTAACGAGTTGGCTGTCGCGACCTCTTTGAGAAACGTGTACGTAAAATGTGTTACAAAGGAGAGAACAACTACTTTGTTCGCGCTATATACAGTTTCTTTAAAAATAACTATCATTTATATTTTTCTATTCGTTCGTTTTATTTCGTCTTGGCCTTCGAATATTCGAAACGTCTTCGAATTTACGACCGTACTTCAGTCTTCGCCAAAATTGCAATTTAAACGGCAAATTCTAACTGCTTTCTACGCACGACGAGTATGCTCGTCGGAACGCAGAACATCGTTGTTTCTTCGCGACGAGTTTACTCGTCGGAAACAGCTAACTGGTTAAAACAGTTCTCCTCGAAGAAGAGTATCGTTGAAGCATCGTAAAACGTACCCAAAGCGCACGCAGATCGCTCCATTCCGAACCGATCGCTTCTCTTCTCGACATTTGCAATTTCATTGAAATTCAAATATGTTGTACATTTGTTGTATACGAGAATAGGAACGTTTCAAGTCGTCATTTTGCCTTGTTATACTCTCGTCAATCTTAACCATCGAAATTCGTTCTCGTCATGTAAAATAACCAAAAAATTTCGCAAGAGTCGATAATATGAAATTTGCTACCTTCGACAGAATGGGATCGTATTCTAATCGCTATTCGCTTTTATGTTCGACTATTGACTAAGAATCTGGAGTATCCTGACGGCGAGGCGCGGCGGCGCGAAGGGAAAGCGTATAGGGGCGCGGTAATAAATCGGCGGTTCCCAAGTACCCCGGGGGAATGAGCTGACGAAAATATAGCGGCGGCCCGCAAACTAGGAATTGTTAGTTACTGCGGCTCGCCGTAAAATATATGAGTCGGACGTCCATGAAGCGGATACCCGCAAGCCCTATCCTCGAACGGTGTAGCGGTAGGCTGGATCGAAAATTCACCATTCTAAATTTGCTTCCGTCTAAAGCAGGTTTGTTTCATTCGGTATATGCCGTTTGATCGACACGTTCGAAGCGATCGGATAAATTCGAATGCCGTTTATTTAGGTATATAGCGTTCTCGTTCTAGCGTTGAATTTCTATGCAGTCGCGTTCTAAATTCTATCCTGCGATGTGAATTTATCTATTCAACTAGGATTGCTTTGGTGGAACCGAGAGACGAATAATTAATCACCCGTCCGACTTGTTACGACGCGATGTCATTCTCGTTATCGAAGCAAGTCGATTAATTCGCATTTCCGTTCTTGTAAATTTTAACGACAGAAACGAACAGAACGATATATACAGGGTGGTTGGTAACTGGTGGTACAAGAGGGAAGGGGGTGATTCTACGCGAAAAAAGAAGTCGAAAATATGGAATAAACATTTTTCGTTCGAGGCTTCGTTTTCGAGAAAATCGACTTTGAATTTTCGTTCGGTACGCGTGCACTTTATCGCGTCTCGTTATAACGCTCACTGTAGACCTCACTGTAGATCGTTGTCTCGATGGAAAATTTAAAAAAAAAGAAAAAAAATTTTTTATTTTATATTTTCGACTTCTTCTTTCGCGTAGAATCACCTCATTTCCGCTTGTACCACCAGTTACCAACCACCCTGTATATATTTTGAGGGCGGCCGAGTAACACGTAGAAGCGAGCACGAGGTGATTCCTCGTGGAACGATAAGAACAAAATACGGAGTACAATTTTCTCATTTGAGATTCTCATTTCAAATTAGGAGGATTCTCATTTCAAATCGATAGGAGGTTGTTTTACGTGTAAAGATAAGTGGAAAATGTAGAGTACAATTTTTTCGCTCGGCCTTTCATTTTCAAGAAAATAAAGTTCGCAAACGTTCAGTCTAACGGGTCGTTACGCGAAATTATTCTTTTTTCAAACATATCTCTGGAGCCTGACGATATCGAAAATAAAATTGCACGATTTGCACTGAATTTGCTCGTAATAAATTTCCAGACATTTGATAATAATTCCAAAAAAAAGAGAAAGAATAAAATAAATTCGTTCGCGATTTACGGGCCATCCTGTATCTTCGAACGAGATTATCGAAATGAGATACACTCGTTTCTGTTGGATTCGTTAAATTTTTGTTCTCGAAACGCCACTTATTCTCGTCGGTTATGACCGGATATTCATTCCCCTGCAAGTAGCATGCATCCCATTGTATCTGTTAAACTCGCTTCATCGTTAACCCTATACAATATTCATGCAGAAGATCTCGCCTAAAGTTATTTCGCCGCCTATTCCGCTGTCGAGCTGTCTCGTTCGCGATAATCTACTAAATATCCCTGTCAGCAGTGCATATTATTATCGGCAAAACACAACGAACAGGCCGTCAACGAGGCCAGGACGTTGTTGTTCGAAGCCACAGCCTACACACGCACACACGGCCAACAGCGTAGCATCGTTTAATAATTAACAATGCTCGGAATATGCGTAACGGCCGGTTTTCGGCATCGCCCGAAACGCAATCAAAAAGTTTTCGTGGCGGTGAACGGTCCTACTTCCGGCTAATATCCGTACGACCAATGAAGCAAAGATGGTTCCGCGGCCTGACAATTTCCAATCAGCGCACGGAAATGACACGCTCCTATAATATTTCGCGACGTCGCGCGTCTTCTACACCGCGCCGACTCGACGCGACGCTCGGCGTTCGTCCGACGTTTTTGGCCGTCTCAGACGGATATGAGATACCTGGAAAATGTCAGCCACACGGTGAATTATTCCCGTTACTTTGTATGCCGGGTGGACCAACTACTTCGGCACCTTATGCACATACTGTTTATTCTCACGTTAACTACGAAGAACTGTTAGTCTCGTGAGCGTACTTCGTCTTAGGATTACGAGATACTATGTTACCTAGAGGCAAAGAATTTCCAACGAATATATCGTTAGGTTGCGTAACAAAAATTTCAATTATTTTACTTAGAGATTTAAGTCTTACGTCCTTAGGTAACTGCACGGCAAGTGCACAGAAAAGGAATACATTGAGTTGGCAATTAAGTGGTTGCGGATTTTGTCATTAGGTGGTATTGGTAAAATCCGCAACCACTTAGTTGCCAAGCCAGACTATACAGAAAGTCATAGCTCTAAACGTCCGATGAAATTAAGTTCCGCGGTGTTCGTTTGAATTAAATCTCGCAGTTGCTATACGTGCACTGTACTATCTTTTGGCATCGATGGGTATTAATCAACAATGGTAACGAAGACGTAATACAACTGTAGACGTACAAATGTAGATGTATGGTTCGCCGAGAACGTCTGCTATTCCAGCCATTATTCAATCGCGGGAACCAGATAGCACTGTGATCGAACACGTACAACGTTTTTCCCTGTCCCAATGCCTATCTAAACTCGCTAGAACGTATTCAAGATCCGTCCAAGGTGTTCTGGAATCAATATCCTGAATATTGGCGTTGATGGATTTATAGTTTCGAATGACATGGATTTTACAAGGAGAATTATAGAACAGAATTGCGAACTGACATGAGAAATGTTTTAGGGCTTAGGGGATGAAGAAAGCTCGAAGATTTCATCCGACCGAGCGTTCTTTCATTTCCGACGCAAGGAATATTTTCCTTGAATTTAAGTTGTTTCTCTTTTCTATTTCTACCATCATCCGATTTTCCTCGTTAAAGTCACTGCAATTACCCGACTGAGTCTACTTTGCAACTAGTCGACACATTTTACATTTTACGGTACATTATACCAACTTCGCTTATCTGCTGCCTCTTTCGAGTCTCCGATGTAAAAGAATACGAAGGATGTCAAAGGAGCCTTTGTTATATCTACCATAGTTTTTTAAGCAAAAATTTCTAATCTCACCTCGTATGGCGTAGAAACAACGACGATAGAATATTTATTGCAAGTGTGCAACATAATCCCTTTGACTGTGCTCGTAGCTAGGTACACGCTTTCTTGTGAATTAATGTACAAGGCAAAGTTGGTAATAATACCAACCGGTTTGGAGTTGCGATTCTCGAGTAACTCGCGCGGGATATTTTCTAAATCGATTTAAACAATGCGTCATTTCGAACTTTAGCTTATTAGAAACACATAGTCGTGCAGTATCGACCGCTCTGAATCATTTTGTTAAATCTTGGGCCAGAGTCGGTAAAGACCGCAATTTGAGAAACGAGTTTGTAGCACAAATGGAACTTGATAAAAGAAGAGAAATTCATTTAGTGAAATTCAGCGATAAAAATTGATAATTTGCAGGAGTGAAAATGTCGTAATTTGTAGGAAACAAAAGATCGTCGTCCAGTACCGAGCGATTATTTAATTAATAGATTTGTAACGTTAAAGAAAAGACATTTAGATATTAGAATACGCAGTTTTGTTCGAATTTGATTTTTACATTTACCACAAGTAAAGTAATTAATATTTTCTTGGTAGGTGCATTCGACGTGCACGCAGCCTTCACATTCGTCCTGTTTAAAGCATTGAAAGCCTTAACGGCCTGTTTCTGGGTCATTTTATTTTCGAGGAGTAGCTTCAAAGCCGCATTCACGTTCTTCCCTGCCCATTTTCCTTCCGCTTTGGAATTTCAGACATTTTTCCGCAGCAAAACGTGCAAGGAAGATTAAACGAACGTCTTCTAATTTAATTTCAGTTTCCAACAGATCGAACTTATAGATACAAAAAATTTCATCTGTGCCGATCGTCACTGAAACGTCCGTACCGAAACGTTTCAGATCATAATTTACGTAACGCATAAAGAATATTGAAAAATTGCGGCTGTTAATCACGCTTAGTAAACTAGATACAGTATACATAATAGAGAAAGATCATTTGCTTATCCGTGGAACAGAGTATCGGCTGTAGAAAATAAGTTTTAATACTCGGAAAAGTGAAAAGAATGGAACATTATCTGCTCCATGTATTCACCGGATTATTTTATGACCACGATCCTGCAAATATCGTATAATACGTACAAGTTGATAGTTTAGAAATAAAGAAAAAAAGAAGAAGATATAGGATAGTATCTCGTACAACGGGCAGCGTGTACGAGTAGGCGAAAGTACAACTGCAATGCAAACGATGCGATGCGTGAATTTCCATTAATACAGCGTCATATCCGTCACGTAGGCGCGAGAAAATTGTATTTAACGGTACCTAACGCGATGTATATTACAAAAGTCGTTCATTTCGACGGAATTATACGTTAACGAAGTAAATTATACGAACAATACGATCGATTCCGCAATTTATTACACCGGCTGTCGCTCCGCCGATAATTAAGGTAATTTCATCTAGTTAACGTTAATTATAAGGGATTCATATTTAATATTTTCTCATCACCTGGAACAAGTGAAACGTTCCGTTGAACGTTCCGTGATAATCGTTATTGCCTTAATTGGATGCATTCCATCATTCAACATTTTCCAGATGCCTCCCTGTAATTTCGCAATTGGATAATGAATCGAGTCTCCGTTCCATTTATGTGGCTGCAGAATGCCAAAAACGTTTTTAGTCTTGCCGTGAAAATGCGGTAATAGACGTTTGCCATCGCGTGTTCCGCCAAACTGTTTTTACGCGGCTCGTTCGGTTGCAAATGTTTAGCTCCGCTCTTCAAACTTTCGCATACCTGGCCGATACGTCTTCATTTTTACGAAACAGCTTTCCCAGTTCCCAATCATACGAACAAAGTTTTCTTTTCGAACGTCCATCAAGGACAGAGACGACGAAACGGAACCGCAAATCGATTCGTAGCCTCACGATCGCTCGATAGATCGTTCGGATCTCGTGTCCTGTTGCGTTCTCGTCTCGATTAACTTTACGCGTTGGCAAATTTATTTTACAATCGTGTGAGATCCTTCCGTTCTATGCTATTGCCATTTGCTACTGTTCATTTGGTGTAAGGAAAGAGGTTGGTTCGCTTGCTCGACGAAAGGAGAAACGTTAAGGCACGAGCGATTACTGTCGGCGGAGCCGTACGGCGAAAAGCTAAGGAGGCGGAGGTAGCGAATAATTAAACACGGTAATGTCTGAACATTAGAGCAGATGATGACGTCATCAAACCCGGAGCCACCCTCGAGAACAGCCTCTATCGAGAAAGCCTCGTGAAATTTGCCGTCCGTGCAACCCTCGACCAGGTTAAGGAACGGGTTTCAGCGGTATTACCGTCATTACTCTTACCTTTCCTACCACCTTTTCACCATCACTTAATATTTTTCCAGTTGAAAACACATGAAAATAAAGGTAGAGTCGTTGGGATACTACTTTGTTCGGCGAGTAGAAATTTTCAACTGTGGCAACGATACGACGAACAACTCGGCGATATTACGCGATAAATGGTATAGAAGGTAATTAAACCGGATAATCAAATTTCGATATCGTATTTCAGTTTTTCTTAAAGATGTAGGTTTCTCAGGTTTCTTAAACTTAAAAGCAAGTCGTACACACATATTCGTTGTCAGACTATTTTCGAGATTTTGAACACTTTTACATTCGCTACGAAATATCCAAAGAACCATCGTTACTCGTATTTTACTGACGGAAGTTTCGAGAACAGTTTGGTTGGGATATGTCGAAGAAATTACTCGAAGAAAAGCTCTACATCTTTATTTATGTATATCCGTGACCCGGAGACTGCTACTACGCAGAATAGAATTTAGCGAAACAAAAATATTGTAAATAAGGGGAGCTCCGTATTATTGTGCCCTTGAATATAAATTACGTTTTGGGTTGCAAGATCTAGAAACAGAGAAACTAATAAATAGATTTTTATTTATGTTCCTTGTAGCCTTTAGTTAGAGCTATGAGATTAACTTTTTGGTAATGTTCTTTTGCTATAAATATAAGAACGTGTTCCCTATTATACCTTTTTTTATACAATACCATTATTATACCATTTTTCTATTACAAATTCATCCACTCGTTCTTCTATCAGTCAACCTCAACAGGATATACGTACGTCACGATAAATCGTACACGTAATAAGATAGCGTCAGCATGACTTATTCCAATATCGAGTGGGCAAACATCCTTTATTTATTATCTATGGGTGAAAGCTGCAAATAAGCTCAGCGTCTTTATCGGCAAGCTTTCCTCGAAGATGATGTCCTGCCGGTTCCGACAGTCCACCGTCACGGTGTATACACTGTACGTACATAGATATATCGACGCAACAGGAGAGTATCCTTGAGTAAGTTTCCAGCATTTTTCTGATACTTGGTCAGTGTGTCAGACAAAAATTGCACGACATCCAGGGTTGATATACGATACTCTTGTGCGTCTGACCTTGCTGTTACTTTGAAACCTCCTGTCAACCACATGTTAAAATTCTTTAACGGATACTTCAACTTTTTATTACATGTCTTTGCAGCTGATATTTATATACCTTGTTACATATCTTTGAATATCAAAATTCGACGTACTGCCGACGTCAGCGTTGTTCCACGTACACCACAGGGACGCGTAAAGGTATTTTTCATAATGCTATTAGTCCTATTACATCGTCGAATCGCAAGGTCGCGGTTTTCTAATATTCCCAGAACAAGGAATAAAATAATAAACGAATAAGGAACGAAGGTATCTGTTAGGAAATTTTAACGTGTGCTATATAGGAGCTTGTTAGGCCACCGCAAGGTCAGATACACAGCACCACCTTACATCCTCTTCGATGTCGTGCAACGTTTGTACAAAAGATATTCATGTATCGTTCGTGTCTGTTCGGATATTTGTGCAGTTCGAGATAAAGCGGACACACTGTACACGTAGAAACAACAAACACCCATACATCTCGATATTCTGCCGGAAAATTTACGATTTACTTTGGAAACAGATACACCTTCGACGTGCCCGGAAGTCTATAGGTATAGCACTTTGCTCTAATTATCGTCCAGCGCGAATGTTTAGCATCTTTTGTTCGAACCAGGCAAAAGAAGCAAAGTACTTTTCATTTTCGGAAGAGGTCTTAAATCACGACCGCGCCAGAACGTAACGTAGGGCGGAAATTCGTGCTCGACCGTAATTTGCACGGATCGCGGACCAAGCTGCTGGGACACGAAAACGCTCGGCTGCGCCGCCACCCCTCTGAAAAGAGCATGGAGAGGGATAAAATGTCACGCGGGGTGAAGCGCATTACCATACGCTACGAACCTGGAACGTATATAAGACTGGCTGTTCGGACGGAGGGCCCAAATTAATTATTCTCTAACAGCTTCGAATGAGACTCGCTCGTCCTCTTTCTCCGTCTCTCTCGTTGCTTTCCTTCTGTCGTCTTTCGTTGCAAGCTCATTGTGTTTCCTACGATCGAGGAACTCTCGATGCAGTGACTCGCTTTTCAGTGCCAGAGCGAGAGAGAGAGAGAGAGAGAGAGAGAGAGAGAGAGGAGAGTGTGTGTAACAACGGCATTCATCGCTGGAAATGAAATTTTTCTAATCACGTTCAACTTCAAAACCAAGATACGTTTATTTGCATATCATCGTCCAACCAACTAAGGTAACAATCGAAGACGTAGTAGACAAATTTTAATGTTACGACTCCACGATTACGAATAACGAAACTAGTAATCGACTGATTCGATCCTGCGCTTCTGTTTTATGTATCTTCTCTGAAGAAACATGATGCTTTGATACACGATGATTTGACGAAATTAGTTTATAATTTGTCGTTCGTTTAGAGACTCGTATCAGGTAAAAATCATCGATGCAAAATAGTAAATTCTATATTATGGAATATTCGCTTTACGTTATGGTTTGTTCGTTCTTACGTGGTTTTTCTCTCTCGGCTCAAACGAGAGTCTACATATTTTCAGGAATCCTCATACCGCTAGGCGCGTTCGTTGATTCTCTCTCGTCGATCTGGCGATAATTTTATTCGATTTATATCCGAACACCGAAACGTCATTTGACCATTCTCCGTCATTTAGGCGCTCTCGAACGAATCACTTTTGATCACGTCGAGACAATTTTAATATATATCTTTCCACTTTTTCTCGGATCGACTTTTCGCACCGGAAAAAAGCACACTTTCCAAAAACGTAATTTTCTCGAATGTTCCGGCGCGGTAAACGAAAACCATGAAAATTTCAGGAAACAACGGGGAAAGCCGAGTTGCATACAACTCGGCAACATTTCCGATTTCAACACAGACAAGACACATTTTCCACGGGATGCAAAAGCGACCAGCAGCATCGGCTTGCAGACAGAGTACGAAGGGTGGCGGGCTGCGGGTTTACAGGGGCGAGAAACGAGGATTGCGAGGGGTTCTGACCCAACAGTCGCGATAGTCGTAGTTGGTCGCTTTGCTAGCGATCGGCAGTAACAAACGGGTCAGTGGAGCGGCAAACGTTTATCCCCGCTATTCTGAATCGTGATCCTTTTTGCGCGGCTAACTTTGAAATATGAATGAAAGGAAGTGACGGTTTTCCGCGCAGCCTGGGCGACTAAGAAAAATATTTCCTATGTCCTGGATCGACGATTGCCAAAGAAACAAATCACAGCGGCATTGCTTTATCGAGTTGTATAAGTGAATTTTGCCCATCGAACCGATCGGTTGATTATATTTAAAAACGTCTTTGATTATAAATACTTGCAGGTTCTTTGCGAATTTGTTATTTTCTTTACAACCAACTTACCGCTTGTACGGCGTTGAATTGCTGAAAAGTTTCCGTCAAAGAGCTACGCACGATGAAACGAATCGAATTTATGTTCAACTGTTAAGTCACTCACGACGTTTCTGTCGCATGTGCGTCAACTTATTATACGTTCGACGCGACGTTTCTAGGTTTTGGTAAACTTTATGCCTCGACGTTCGTCAACATCTCCGTATACAATGTAAATGCATGTGGTTTATGTTGGCAACTATCCCATAGAGGAACTTGCAAATGTTCGTCAGCGTTGTACTGCGATTTTATGGAAACCAATACATAGGACACACAGGATACACAAGGCAAGTTGCCTGGAGTTCTATATTATACCGGTATCTCCGGTATCGAGAAAATTCTTCGTTTCCTTGTATATATCGAAGGGACGAAAATAAATTACGTTCTGGTCAATGTCTTCTTTTACCTTAAAACGCCATTTCGAAGTTGGACGAGTGGTTGAGAGCATAGTTACCATTTACCGCGGCAAGTAAGATAGAGAAATTAGTGGAACGTGAATTTTGGGCAGACGGTAAATTCTATAATCAGAGAAACTACGGGCAAAAGCTTCTCCAGGAAACCACGATAATTGATCCGAATTACAATTAGTATATTGTCTGAATGTTGTTTTGTAGTATACCGGCAAATTCAATTGGGAAATTTGCTAGTGTTGCGGGAACTCGGTGTTCGATAACATTCATCGAAACCAAAGGACGTAGAAACATATCGATAATTAATTTATGAGTTTCGCTTTGCAAATTCTGATGCCATGACGTATGCTGCTATGCGGTCTATACGAAGATGTCGAACAATCGTGAAACACTAAACAGGGACTAACATAATTCCGAGATTTTCTTTCGCTAATCGTTTCAATTTGATCGAATCGATATCGTCTATCCATTCGAACACGACTCGATAATTATTCGACTTTGATAATTGAAATTTGCCGAAAGTATTAGCATAATCAGGATACAACGAAACCGGTCGTGTCGCTATTCAACAAGCAAAAATATGTTTCCCAGGAATTTAATATTTCAGGAGAAATTATACTTTCAGATGAGAATAGAGGATCGACGGTCGCTCGAATCAGAAATGCAAATTCATTTTCAACGATACTCCCTCAGAAAAATGTAAATTGATTTCCTGCCACTACAGAATTGGATAGTTCCAAGTATATCGATTCTCTTCCCCATCTTTATTACTTTCCACCGCTATAACACGATTAGCGCTATTAGCTAGCTACTGATACTAGATTAATAAGCGCGTTTCATTACGTATTCATATTTCCATTCGTTATTTCATTTCGTTATTCCTTCGTTATTTATCATTAACACTTTGACTGTCACGTTGGTCATATATGACAGCCCAGGGTTTTTCCTGTGACGCCAAGGTGGTCATTAGTGACTACCAATGAGATAAACGTTCCATCGGGGAAGAACGTTGCCTTATATCATCGATTTGTTATTATTTCGCCATTATATGCTTCGAATAATAAAGATACTCCCGTGGCGTCCTGAGCGAAACGTGTGATTTCACGGTGTGGCAGTCAGAGTGTTAACGTAATTCCGTGATTTTTCGAATCGTAAGCCGATCGATCAGACGCGAAGGATGACGAAGGGAATGTGTTCTATCTACCTGATAAACATCCTTCTTTCTTCGGTCGTATCGTGACCAGAACTTTTCTTCGAAACACGCGGGACGTTTCTCTTCGAAGCTTCTGGGAATATCCAGTTTCTACCAAATACACATATTTATAATAACATTTCAATAACTGAATGCAAATTATATATAATTAACGCGAACGGCAAATAATTAAATACGGCGAAAACCATGAACAACGATATGAAGAATATGGTTTTACATAATTACCTGTATTCCACGTATTCGAGCAAACGATTGATAAAGCAAGAGACGAAGAAAAGAAAAGGATGGGAAATGTGATTGCAGCGTAAGGACTTGCTATCAAACGTGGCCAAAGTTAATCCGTGCATTTTCGAAACACCAGTCATATTCCGGATGTCGCTTTCAACTTGCGCTTCCTGTTATTAGAGAAACAAATGAATTCTGCTGATGTTCGTTTATCAAGGACAGATGCGGAACGCCCAGGAAACATTCCTCCACGATTTTGTACGATGAATATTCATTCCCCCTAAGCACACCTGTATCTGCCCGTTCTGTCTAACTCTATACTTAGAATCAATTAGAATGATACATGATTCGCGTGCGATGCTCTCATTATGAATGGCTGTTCCAGGCTTGTCGGAAGGCAACCGCAGATTATAAATTTATCGAGTTATCGCTGGCGAAGAAAAATTGCGTCTACGTGCGCACCCATCCTCGGTTTACTCTCTCGTTGCTATGCTTGTCGTGTGGGATCATTCGCTTTCGTGTTTCGACATCGTTCGAATATCCTATTATTGCCTTTTCACGTTTCAACAAATTACAATCAAAGTTCGACAAAAGTCTTACCGAGACTATCCTGTAAGTTGCCTAAACTTTTCCTACCTCTACAACTTCCTCGTCGTGCGTTATGTTTTCCATCTCCTTCTTACCTATGTATTATACTCTTATACATATACGCACACGTGCCACGTGTTCTGTTGGGTTGGCAATTAAGCGATTGCGGATTTTGTCATTAGGTGGTATTGACAAAATCCGCAACCACTTAGTTGCCAACCCAATATTATATCTCGACGAATTCCAAACAATTGGCCATCGCTTGGAATTTTCCGATGGTTGGAACGAATCACGACCACCCAGACATCGTGAAAATCGTGCAAGTTCACGTGCGTCGTACGTCATTCACGCACGTCCGATAATAAAGTTCTTCACATGTTTGTGCACGGTTACATTGCGGAACAACGTAGATGACGTTGGGATATTGCGCGCTTTTTGTTAGTCCGTTGCTTGCCCACCCCGGTAATCAGTTTAATTGTAATTGGAAATCTGCCAAATGAACTGTAATCCGAGATCGAATGCGCTCGCCATAATTTAACCGAACCACTTTGGTCGGATGATATAACGTAGATCAAGAATGACGCCGCTGACAACGCAAAACTACTCCGCAGAGAATTAACGCCGCAATTCGAGCGTGATCACTAACTCACATGTTTCCGTATCATTCGGCTATTTTAACGCGTTCGTCAACCATTTCTTTGCTTAATTTTCAAGTGGCTCTTACGTATCGCTAAAATGATAATATAATCACGCGATTCCTACACGCGTCGTAGTATCTGTACTTTTCCTAATTTTCAACGACTTTCAACGATATTCCACTGCGGTGAGTATCGTCGACCACGCGCGTATCTATTTATTGTTAGCTGACGCGTTCGATCTGGTTGACGTTCGGATTTCTTCGTTTCAAGTCCAATTATTTTGAAAATAAGCTACATTGAAAATAAACCGATCGAAAAAGATTAAAAGATTCTACTCTACGTTTCCTTGGAACAATTTCTATTGCTTTCTAGAATTATATACAATTTCGCACTTACATCGTTGCTTTTATCCACCGACGTATTAAACGATAACGAACAAAATGGAGATAACAGATAACAGTTTCTCTATTTGTTCCGACAACGCGGCAGTAGACACGGGCGTTGATGCGCTGCGCTGTGATGTAGGCTACGTGGTACGTGCAGTCGTCCTAGCTACTGCAATAGTTTAACAGATTCATGGCCGCATTTGCAATGCATCGAAAAACGATGGCATTCAATTCGAGCGGCATGTTTGGCTCGGCCAGATATTGAATTCTACGCGTTCGACTGGCCGAACTACGACGGCACGATTTAACTTTTAAAACGTTTAAGCGTCGCGCTGTTTGCCCGTCGCTTCTTTCGTCACGCGACGCCAAGCGACGCCAAGCATCGCGTCGTCGCGTAACGAACGGCCTTTATTTGCCCATTGCGTTCATCCCTGTTGTTACAACTTCGCTTCTATACTTCGTACTTGTTTTCCCGAACGTAAAAATGCCAAGTCGTCCAGTGTAGTTTTCCTCTCTTCAACTTTTATCTCTATCGATTTTTCCTCGACTATTAGGTTGTTCGAAAAGTGTGTTTCTTTTACAGACACGTCTTTTACAACAACGCGTCTTTATACAGACATGAAACTTAATCTGTCGAACGTTGTGATCTTTATTTTGATAGAACAAAATGGATCGATAAAATTCGATAAAATAATATAAAACGAAAGATATTGTGCATCCATTATTTCCTTATGAAATGAGAAAATCTTTTCGGACGACCTAATACTTCCCGTTACATTGGAAATCGCATAATTACACGCTTTTAAAACGTGTTTCTCCGCGATAAATAAAATTTAATATCCCATTTGCTTTTTGTTTCGGTAACGAGTTATCACTCGTTAATTGTCAACTGTAAATCACTTTGTAAAGCAATTAAGTGTAACGAATATCGAATAATCGGGTTTAACGATTAACCGTACGTGTTGCACGATAATTAATCGCGTTACATTTCGCTGACTCTTTCGCCGATTAAGCATCTCTGTTTTTTAATTCGAAGGTCTAGCCAATGCTTGTATTCCATCTGATATCATACTCTCGACTGAACCGAGCAACACTATGCACGCAAACCAATAACATCCATCCTCCTGCGACTTTGTACATACATACTATGCCTATACATACAGTATACAGTATGCAGGCACAAGTATAATAAAAATACAATGGACAAGCGGTGATTCCTTATGCAAAGACGCATATAAACCGTAGCATACATTTTTTTTTTTTTAGTCTGATTTAGTACTCGATGAAATTTGGCAAACCAATTTTGACACTGCCCTTCTTTCAAAGTTTCATTTTCATATACGACACATAACTTTTTGCGTGCTTGCGATTTTTGCCTCTTCGCAAATAATACAATAAAATATGTCCGAAATACGCGTCTTGTTCTTTCATTTTTAAATTGGGATGGAAACGAAACTAAATAACAAGTCGATACAATTTTTGTTACTAAATTATACTTTGTTTTTTACTAAATAATAGACGAGGTGCTTTGAACACGTTGACAAAGCAAAAGAATGTGCTAAGACCGCCTATTGATAAAATCCGCAATCGCTTAGTTGCCGAGCCAATAATCGATTTTACACCTGTACAATTAACGATAAGGTACTATGATATTGCCTTTATTGATAATATCTACGGTTACCTTTCACAGGATAATCGAGTTACCGGAGTTGTGTTTGAGTTACAACGTCAGTTTCACTCGATAAGATGTTACAGGCAATTTTGTTAAGAATTTGTTTCGCAGTATTTTCGTTGACTTTGGCCACGAACTAAGATGGTAGAGTCGTGTTTCGACAGAGAAAGATGTTTATTAGTAATGGATTTAGAGGCAGAAAAGTGAAAAGAGAATATTAGGAAAAGACAATGCGTTCGTATAATAGACGGCGATTTGCGGTTATTGTTCGCAAGGGTTGATAGTGTTTCACAATCCTCTTAGCGGCTCACAACCGCTTTTCCCACGAAATGTCACTATTCGATACCGCCACACCACCTTACCATCGGAAATTACGAAAGCTTTAACGGAGATGAGTGCGCTTACGTTAGTACCGAGTGCTACGCACACCACAACGATCTACAGAGTGTTTCACAGGATGTAATTAAAGGTTTAACCAGAAACGATTCCGTGGAAGGATGTTACGCATACTGTACCTACGTGCAAAGTAGTTAACTTCCAGAGCAACGTAACGTATGGTAAATACGTACGCGTGCAAATTTCCGTTCACAAGCTTTTAATACAATTTCTGCGAAATAAAAAATATAACATAAAGAACAGAGATAATGGTCATTTACACGTGGATAATGTACGTACAATAGATAATAATAAACACATGATCCGTGTCTGACGAGCATGCTCGTTTACATTTTGCCACGGATTTTAGGCACACGCTCCTCAAGGAGCAAATTGACAAGTCGAAAACGCGATTCGCTACGCAACAGTTTTCTAAATATATAAAATAAATGTTATCTTGTAATGTTCTGCTTGAAGGTTCGTGCGAGCAGCGAGGAAACCGCAGAAAGAAGAGGAAGAGAGGAGAAAGATGAGTTGCAACGTAATGGAGACATCAACCGAGGTGTGAAAGGTCGGGTACGAAGGGTGGATGTGGCAATGAGGGGATGGTAGGGATGACTATAAACCACGGAAGACAATAGCTGCTTCGGTAATAGAATAACGCGAGACCACGGCATGTCCGATACCGATTCAATTAATGCCGTTATCCAGAGAGATCCTGCATGCGCGGCTTTTGATCGCGGGCCATCCCCCTCCCTCTATTCGTCGCTCGCCAACCTTTGCCCCCGACTCTTGGTCGCGTCGCGTCGCGTCGTTCATTGAAGCAGGCTTGGATATTCGATCGGATAGATTGCCGTTGTTGTTCAATATCCTAGGCAGCCGGCGACGATAAAGCCTGCATTCGCCGATGGATGCTCAGTACCGTGCTGCTTCCGAGATTTAATTATTGCCATGTTGTTCAGGCACGATCAGAAATTTCTCTTGCGAAATTACGAGTTTCGAATTCGTGCGACGATATTACTCTCGTGGTACGATGTTTGTAACGAAAGAAACCGACGCTGACGCGAGTACGTCGTTTATGGCGTAGCAGAACCACGACAAATATTTTGCCACGGTACTAGCTTCGATCTCAGCGACGATAAGCAACGATCGATCGATCGTGTCGATAAATCGTTCTTGTTATTTCGATATTTAACTGTGACGTTTTATAGCCTGTGTCTCGTTGCTCTCGCGTTCTTCAAATTTATCGCAACTACTCCGATATAAATAGTAATTATTTTACGCAACGCGTGTAAGGAAGATGAATTGCTGAAGATGAATTAGTAATTCGAGCAGCGAACAGTCGGTCACTGAGGCTATTATAAATGTACCAGCGATATAGTTGACCGATATCAAGCACGGCGCTGATGGGGATTCAAACTATTCTCCACTTATCTCTCTCCGTTCATTTCGTTGTTAATGTCAGTGACTTTATTATCCTGACACCTGTGTCATCTTCGTATACATAGATCATGCGCGGATGAACCTGTCAGGCAATGGTTTTACATAGTAGAAATTCGGAGCAGTAAGCCACTATTAAGATACACTGAGAAGTACTAGTAAGTACTCTTGTAAGACACTAGCAACGTCTTACAAGAAAGATACGCGTTAAGTGACTCGTAACTCTCTTCTACGTAAGTACATATTTATAAGATGTACCGAAACGTATACATAGCCTACCGTATGATTACACGATATCAATATTCATATGGACGCGTATTACGTATTTTCTGACATTTTCTCCTTGAACGTTCCCAAGTATTTAGATAAATAGACGTACATGTACAAGCAGCTTGGTCATTGAATTAATTTGCGATTGGTAAACAAATAGTATATAGTATATAGTAGTATAGGGATAGTAAAGGAAAGGTAAACAAAGCGTAGTAAGAATTTAGACGTCAGTGAACTTAATCAACGGAATATAAACAAAATATGACTTGAATCAGCTCTTTGCACCTTGTCCATAATTTTAATTCGATTAATACACACGCACATGTATATGGATATACACATGTTACAGAGCTAAAAGTAAGAAGTTAACGTAATTGCTCGGTTATGATTACTAATATTTAACGAGCAATCGCATGGATTTCATTCATCTAGGTTTGCAGCGCTCGGAAGCAAAGTTTGTCACCCTCGTGTTTCTCATGTTGGAACAACTTGCTAGTGTAAACGAAATGAAAACTTCGGCTCTGCTAGCTGCGCAAACATTTAAATTCAGTCTTGTTTGCCTTAAGTATTATTGCGATACTTCTGCATTCGTTAACGGCTGAAAACACAGACGAATATAAGACGGACTTTCGAAGAGCTTGAGAAAACTGCTGACGGATGATTACCGCGCTAACAGTTGCTGAATACCTGCAAACGTTTTCACGCGTAAAAGCATAGTGAACTATGTTTGGCGTTTATTGTTAGATATTTTTCCGAAGAATATTTTTCTTGTTACCAAAAGTCGATCTATCAGCGTTTCACAAAAGCCTGATACAAGATGATCAAAACGAAAGATTCTTACCAGGATATTAAAAGCGTCCAATATTTTTAGCAATGTTACACGTCGTGACATCAAAGCCTAACATTGAACGGATTCAAAGTCAAATTTATGGTACGTAGAAAATGAAAAACATGTTAAAACGCGAACCCGTATCTCTTTATTACGGATAACGCGTATTACTAAAAATATTAGACTCCTTTAACATCCTCGTAAGAGTCTTCGATGCGTTGCATCAAGATTTTCTCAATGAAATTACGTGTTCTTTTCAGCAAAAGCATAAATTCAGTTGCGAAAGCGATAAGAGATACAGCTGCAAACGCGGGAAAGAGAATTTAAGGCACGCGTGAAACGAAAGTCTTGCCTCTCCGTTTCGCTTTTTCTGGATTCTGTTTTTCTTTAATTTTCCCCGTTGACTCTAAACTACTAAATAAATCTGGTTTAAATGGCATTTTAAATTTTATTCCGTTTCCAAATTTATTCCACACTCTCCACCCTCTCTTTCGGAATTACATATGTACGACGTCGTTTCTTCGTCTGTTTTCCAAATTGTGAAACAGAAAAAGGCTCAGAAAGTAACTTTAGGAAGAAACGGTAAAAGAAGCTGTGTATAACAACGTACATACATATATGTATGTATATCGACGAGCTTGGCTGTTTGCGAAGGCGTCTAGTAAAATATACACCGTAGAATGGTTCAATTTCCTCGGAAGTTGGATGATCTCGAAAAATATGGCCTCTCCTTGAGTTATACGGAACTGTGCATGCAGGTCAGCATGATGTGGCCACCTTCGCTTGTACACACGTAACTTCTACAGACACGTGCATGCACGAACCTGCTCTGTGCATTATACATAGTATAATACCTCGTTCCATATTTTAGAATTTTTATACATATATATATATATATAGCTGCCATAGTCTTTATGTCATTTATGCTTAAACAATTCATAATATGTATATCACCGAGACACGCGTTTATAAATATATATATACATACGATATATGTATATACCTATTATAATTCTATTTCAAGTTACCTCGATACAATAGAGTAGCCCTGAATACGATTTTACTGTAATATTGCTAATTAATTAGTAAGCTAATACACGTATGCATGTGTATTACTTTAAATATTAAATAATCGCAGCATAAACTTATTTACGAGATAGTCGACTTCCACCGTTTGAAACCTCCTCTTCAAAAGAAATACATATTCAAAATGAAGATCGTTTCTTTCGCGTGAAACACTTCACGAGTATCGTAGTGGCACACATGCATATTTATTTCTTTCCACGGAGCGTTCCTCGAGACTTTTTTTTCTCCATCTACGTCGTTTTGCGGAATAATAATACACATATATATCGTTGTTTCGTTCAATCCGACGATAGAAGCCGTGTGTTTTAACGAAATTAGATATTCATTCGTTGAATTACGTCGCTTACCGTGACACTATGCAAGCACATCCAAATGGATGAGAATTATTTGAAGACCTTCCTAAGATAATACATTTCACGAAAATGCGTGCTAATACGTACGCGCTTAATAAGGGCAAGCGGTTTCAACTAAAATTTGCCGAGAAGAATGAAAAAAGGAGAGAAAGAAAGAAAGAAGGCGACGTTTTCGAGACTGTAACTCGCGGCTGAACGATGGACAATCACTCACGAAGCGGTGCGGTAATTCCAAAATACCGCCACAAGCGTTCCACAATAGTATGGTAATGCGAACGTCAGCCGTCAACTACTTGATTGCGCATTGTTGTTTGTATTGTACGTTCCGGTCTGGCGTCGCGTACAATCGCCCACTTTCGCGGAACATTCGCACGAAAGCGAACAAATCCAGCAACGAATCGCATCTACTGTTTGTAACTGTGGCCAGCCTTCTCCCCTGCCTGCTTCTTTATCGCTACTTATTTCGCTATAACGAGAAACGATGAAATAACAAATAGTCTCCCTTACCAGTAACGAGAAATGATAAAATAACAAATAATCTTATCCAGTTATAAAGAGAACAGCAATTTTTTCCCTGTACAATATACGGTATAGTGGCATTATTGAACGTGTGTATAGAAATTGCTCGAAAAATCGCGTTGCTTTTGCTTGTTTTCTAATAGAAGATCGATAGAAACTTTCTATCAACGAACGTTCTAAAGGAAACTGTTCGGTCGCGCTCTGCTGAAAATGGCTAGGCCCAGCTGAAGATTCCAGCAAAACGCGTTACTGGATAGTTATTAAACGAAAAAGCTTCAACTTTCCCTGCTTAAGGATGTCTTAAGAGTGTCGCGGTAAATGTGCAGGAAATCCAGCAACTTGCTCGCTAAGGGTACGGTGGCCATGGTTGGGAACTTTCTGATTTAAAGCCGTTCGAAAAGTGGCCGGCGCGGCGCGATTCGATGTCGTTCCAGATATTTAAGGTTCAGGTCGTCAGTGGTTGTCTATGAAGACACCTTTCTCTTATAGAACGAAGAGGTTGGGGACGAAGGAAAGAGAAGTACTCGCGCAGTTCAACCGAACAAAGGAAACTTGCATCGTACGTTAAGCAGCAGACGTGCCATGACACGTACATGGACATAGTGGCGGACACACTCGCGAGCTCTCCGCAGGTGTAAGGACCAAGCGTGGATCGCACACAGAGATCGGTTTGCATATTTGTGTTCGCATACCAAAACGTTCTCAGATCGTAGGAAGGAAGAACGAGAAGGTAAGAGACGACGAAGGGGCGCCGTGGAAATATATGCTGCCCATTGTCTGCAAATATTAATCGCCGGCTGAACTTCGAACCTCGAATCCAAACCTATTCTACCTTTGCGTAACCTCTGTGAAACTTGGCTGTGTTCCTTGTCCAGAACTTCCCTCTACTTTCTACTCATCGTCTCACTCTTTCGGATTTTACGAACATCAAAAACATTCGCGCTAAGAGAAACGCAAACGAATCATCTGATAAACGCGAACAGTACTTTCCTTGTTCAATTTTCGTGTTGTGATTCGAGAATTAATCAGGATACTTTCGTATGTATAGGTATGCACAGGTACGTATGTCGAATGTATGCGTATTTATAATGTGAATCCTGAGTTTAATTTTAGTATCGTTATATCAAGATGTTGTTATTATAGAAAAGTTCTTATATTTATATTTAAAGCTTCCGACTAAATAGCTTCTCGTATAATTCCTCTACGTTTGATGTAAAGGTTTTTATGGAAGCAAAAAGTTAGGACGATACAAATACGAGAAGTATTTGTACGAGCATCTCTGTTCCTATATACACACTACAAGTACAAAATATGACGGATTATTAAAGTCTGTAAAGTTATTTTTAATTTTATATTAAATATCAATCTTCGATACGAGCTTGTGACCTCAGGCTGTCGATCAGTGAATATTAAAAATTCAAGAATGTGTTCTTGTCTGAAAACCATAGGCAGAATCAATGTTCCATGATGCAGAAGAGGCACTTTAAAGGACGTGGAAGGTATGTTTAAGGAATTTAATAAAGCACTATTGCCATCTCTTTGTAAGGAAGAATCGCGTAATGTGTCTTTCCGAAAGAAAAACGCATTGATTGCTTCGACCACAAGAGCTTCCACAGGTGCTACCAGATTATCTACAGTCCTGAAGAATTTATTCGTTCCTTTGGTCGAATAAGATACGAGGATCAATATCGAGAGCTGTAATACTACGTTACTCTTCTGAAATGAGAATTCCTACGAAAAACCCTATCGGAAAGTTTTATGTTCGTCGCACATAATCGTGTAAAGGTCGCATCGTTTTCTTTCTTCCAGCGTCACAATCTCTCATTGAATAGAGATTGCATGGAAATGATATCGATTCTTTCGTAACAGTTGCAGATGTTTCCGTTTAATCCTTCTCATTTTTACCAAGTTGCTCGTTAATTTATCGCAAACCTTCTTTTTCTTTTCGTTGAAAATCTAGTAATAAAAATAGGATTTGTTCGATACTTGTACATATGATCCCGTTATCTAAATCGTACATCGTACGTACAGATAAATAAATTCACGTCGTATCATTAACAACATCTTCAAGCAAACAGCTCACTTCCGACGAGGAACAGTTTCATAAGTATGAAACTAACAAACATCGTTTAATATCGAATTATTATTAATCCGATAATTGAATCGCGTAATAAGAAAAGAAAAACAATTACGATGTAAATGGCGTCAATTTTTAACTTTCTTGCGATCCGCTCCCGCTTTTCCCTCTCATTCCATCTTTCTCTACACCCCCGTCTCTTCGGTCCTATCATTATATCAATCATATACATTAGAAGACCGATACCGATCCGTTACAACTTCATTCGTTCCTTTCCTTTCCTTTCCTTCCCATCGCTGATAATAATAAGTCATTAGGCGCACGTTCCGTGTATTACGTTGAAACCGATGAATGCTAACACGACACGCACCGACCAACAGAATGAGGAACGAAAATACAAGCGTATGGTGGATATCAATGATGATAACCATGAAACGTTTCGTGTAGCGGCGTGATTTCAGCCGAGGCGTTACCAATCTAATGATTACTAACCATGCTAACTGAAACTGCACCGATGTCGATGGTGGTAACGGACAATGCTAGTGGCACATCCGGTGCAGACGGTGGGTTGGCTAACACACAGCCATTGGCTGTACTTACGTAAAATGGATTGCTAAATTTCGTGTTGCTCGTGTAAATAAGACGAAAAGTGTACGATGTAAATTACAAAGTACGAAATAATTATTGCAGATGGTAAGTATGAAATCGTTAACTGGAAGAAAACGAGCGCGTATCCTTATTCCGAGGTAGATTCGAGAGAGTTAGGATTCAAGCGGGCCGCGTTACTCGTCAGCCTCGAATGCGAATACGATTCA
Source organism: Bombus impatiens (assembly GCF_000188095.3). NCBI lineage: Eukaryota > Metazoa > Arthropoda > Insecta > Hymenoptera > Apidae > Bombus > Bombus impatiens. Next base: position 963,940 of record NT_176636.1, on the reverse strand, counting down.
CCGGAGCGTGTCTCTTTTCAAGAAATTTCTCGCGGAATCCCACAGATTGTTGATCTGCGCAATCCCATCGCGTTATTACCGGATCTCCGTTACCCAGCTCTTCGAGATTCCCATCGAGATACACTTGCGCAATCGCCTACGTTCTACAGCATCGTCCGAGATTTTGTTCCTGCCCCACGGGATGGTTGGCGTCGCGTCGCGCCGCGTCTGTGCAAAAAAAAATCTCGACTCGAGAGAAGGAAAAAGAGAGAAGAAGTGCGGAATTTCTCCTTCCATGTCGTATTCTTATGTCACGCTATCCTTCTCTTTCCTTCTCGTTTCTTCGCTACTTTTCATTCCTTTTTCCTCGATCTGTGTCATCCTGTCTCCTCCACCGTCTATACGTTTATACGTCCAACTCTCTTTTCATCTTACCAGCTGCTGCTGCTGCTGCTGCTGCTGCTGCTGCTACTGCTGCTGTCCCCTAGTCTATTTTCCTTTTCCGATTGTCGAGACGACGGCGCAAGACGCGATAAAGGAGTCGGGACTTGCACGAAAGAAAATGACGCCGGTCGGTATAATGGAGAGTTCCCAACACCCTCGAGGGTGTGTACGCGGCTTACACAGAGGGTTTTACTAAGGTGGATCATCTTCAGCTGGATGAATGATAGACATGGACAAAGCTTCTTGCATTTCCCTGATAAAAGGAAAATGTCAACTATTCCTTTTTCGATTATTAATACACTGCAAGCTGTTTCAAGATTATCGAACATCTAATAAAAATACAACTTTTTGTACTGGGTTGGCAACGATGTAAAATCTCGGGCATAGCTGTTTTAATAAAACGTCTTTAAACGCGAGGAAACTACGTGGTTGAGTGTCTGTGACTTGGCGTAATAGGTATGTTGAAACCATGATGAAGCAAGTGGGGGTGTCGGTAATCTCCTTTCTTGGCCACGTTCCTTCCTCTTCGCTTTCCTCGAGTCTCTTTCTGGAGAAAATAATCTTAGCCTCGAAATGTCCAAGAACATCTGCCGCTTTTGTAAATCGGGTCGCAGGATATCCAATCAACCAGCGGAAATAACGTCTAGATCAGAGATGAGATTTTCCATAAATCCAACTGGATCATTTCTCTCTCGAACTAGGTACACTCGCATAATCTGAATCTCTACTAGCGCTTTTAGATTTACATCCATCGCATTTTTTGTCCTTTAAGTCAACGAAAACTACCGCCTTTCACAATGTTCGTTCGGTGTTATTAATAACGAACGCCCGTGATTTCCATTCCGATTCTCTTCCCCCAACGTTCTTAATAGCCTCGAACCTTAAATGCTTGAAATCGTCTCCCAAAGTCTTTCAGCGTGAACATCGACTGTCAAGATCGTCCGCTAGAGTTCTTTATAACTTTGTAGCGATTTGATTAACTTTACGCTCGACTAGATTCGACTCGCCATTACAGAAACAGACTAAATACATCCTATGTATCGTGCTGCTGCTGCTGCTGCTGCTGCTGCTGCTGCTACTGCTGCTGTCCCCTAGTCTATTTTCCTTTTCCGATTGTCGAGACGACGGCGCAAGACGCGATAAAGGAGTCGGGACTTGCACGAAAGAAAATGACGCCGGTCGGTATAATGGAGAGTTCCCAACACCCTCGAGGGTGTGTACGCGGCTTACACAGAGGGTTTTACTAAGGTGGATCATCTTCAGCTGGATGAATGATAGACATGGACAAAGCTTCTTGCATTTCCCTGATAAAAGGAAAATGTCAACTATTCCTTTTTCGATTATTAATACACTGCAAGCTGTTTCAAGATTATCGAACATCTAATAAAAATACAACTTTTTGTACTGGGTTGGCAACGATGTAAAATCTCGGGCATAGCTGTTTTAATAAAACGTCTTTAAACGCGAGGAAACTACGTGGTTGAGTGTCTGTGACTTGGCGTAATAGGTATGTTGAAACCATGATGAAGCAAGTGGGGGTGTCGGTAATCTCCTTTCTTGGCCACGTTCCTTCCTCTTCGCTTTCCTCGAGTCTCTTTCTGGAGAAAATAATCTTAGCCTCGAAATGTCCAAGAACATCTGCCGCTTTTGTAAATCGGGTCGCAGGATATCCAATCAACCAGCGGAAATAACGTCTAGATCAGAGATGAGATTTTCCATAAATCCAACTGGATCATTTCTCTCTCGAACTAGGTACACTCGCATAATCTGAATCTCTACTAGCGCTTTTAGATTTACATCCATCGCATTTTTTGTCCTTTAAGTCAACGAAAACTACCGCCTTTCACAATGTTCGTTCGGTGTTATTAATAACGAACGCCCGTGATTTCCATTCCGATTCTCTTCCCCCAACGTTCTTAATAGCCTCGAACCTTAAATGCTTGAAATCGTCTCCCAAAGTCTTTCAGCGTGAACATCGACTGTCAAGATCGTCCGCTAGAGTTCTTTATAACTTTGTAGCGATTTGATTAACTTTACGCTCGACTAGATTCGACTCGCCATTACAGAAACAGACTAAATACATCCTATGTATCGTTCGTGCCAATATTCATTCGTTATATCTAAATGTGTATCTTTAAGCGTTCATCGCGAAAAAGCTACCGAACGCTACTTTTGTGAACGAACCTTAACAATTATTAAGAATAAGTCTTTCACAAAACGAAGGACACGATAATTTGTTCGTTCTTTTCCTATCGTTAGGTTGTCTGGAAATTAATAGCGATTTTCAGAGATCCAGCTTCGTACAGCACTTATTAATTATGCTGTTTGTTTGTTATTCGTTTGTTACCGATATCGTGCAACCACGTAGAGGAGGCAAATTCCTCTTCCAAAAAAAGATTTGTTTATAGGAATTTAAAAAATAGCTCGGAGTGCAGCTGAAACTGCATGAGACGTCGATCTTGCATTTGGCGAAGGTAAAATAACTGAAGCAAATAGCGCAATTTCGGTTCGAAAGATTTCGGAATGGCGATAAAAGCTCCTAAGAGGAAGAGCGTCGTGTGAATTGAAAAGCTTCAGATTTTTATAATAATGGTATAAAACAGCTTCTATCTCGCTAGGAAAAGTGTATTATATCCGATGGATCCTATTTTGATGAAATACATTTATTTCTGCATTGCCTCGTAAGTATGATTCGTTCGAATCGTTGAAATACGAAACAATCTTCTCCGTAACGTTGTTCGATATGTTTATTGATAATAATTGCTAACGCTAATTATACATATTAACGCGAGCTAATATAATTTGGCCGAGCAATATTTATGAATTTGGAACGTGGCTACACCCGCTCTTATAGAAATTTAATATACGTATCATTAATTTAATTTCATGAAACAAAATTGATTAATTTTTCACTTCGTATTAGCTTTTCAATTCGAATTGAAATAATATTTTTGGCCAGAAAATTGTAGTTACGTGTATTATGATAACAGAGCAGAAGGAGAAAGGAGAAATGTCGAGAGGAGTAAAGAGAAAAGGGAAGAGGAAAAAAGAAGAAGAAAAGACGAAAGAAAAAAGAGAAAAGGTTACGAGAGAAAAGCAGAGTAAATTATATGTACCTCGTCTGTAATTGTAATTAACATAACTATTCAAACCTCTATTACGAAAGTGTCCGCTTTAGCGTCCGGATTTTTACCCACTTTAGCTTCCGCCGCTGTTCCCACCAATTTTTGTAAATGGAATCTCGGCGTGAGCTTCGAATCGCGCGTGTTATAATTACATTGTCTCACTGCATTCCGCGTGTTCTCGTGTCGGATATCGGTATCTCACTTACTCTAGCTTTTCCCTTTTCCCTTGGTCGAATTTTCATATCAACCTAGAGATAAGCGTTCAGACTTGTCCCGTTGTCTGTGGTCTCTAAAGCGAGCACTAAGTACGTACATGCATATGTAATTCGTAACTAAATAACTTAAATACATATACTTTATATTGGCATCGATAAAGCTGGATGTGGATGTGACGTGAAAATGGTGAGAAGATGAAGTGACGCTTAAAACGTGGCACACGAAAAAGGATCTAATATCGGGTCTATCCTACGCCTAGTTGGCGTTCAAACGCATGTATCTGCTGCTTTTTATGTTCTCTGTTCGAGACGTTGTTTTACGCTGCTTTTGTCAAATTTGCTGGTTCGTATTATACCGCGTGCACATCGGAGCACAGTGGTGAACGGATTCGCGAACACTATAGACGACAAATCCTCTGTTCGTGAAACTAATCGCGAGCAGTATGCAAATTAGACTCGAGCGTTTAATTATTTCCATATGTTCCAATATGTCCCTCGGTTATTTGCAAGCTGTTCGTAACCGGTTCGCTTGCAGAGCGAACTTTCAGCGGACACTTGACGAACGCAAGAGAAAAGTACATTCGGGTACCATGGTCCTATGTTTATAACAGCGCAAAACAATTGATCGTGTTTTTATCGATATATCAAGATGAACCAGTGACACGAGTTAGTTATACCATTACGAAGTACAGTATAGTTGTATTATTGAGATTCCTGCGATCAAAATGATACCAAACGTGACCATATTTCGTATCAACCTTCGCATTAACCGTAGCAGTGAGAAATCACCTGACCCTGTACCGTTTTATTTCGCTTTTCCTATTCCGTTTCGCTCGCTCTGCTTGTTTCTCACAGGGAATACGAAACCCAAGTACGAACGCACCGTGCACAGATGGAAAGAAGTCCTCTGGAAGGAATTCGGGTCTGATCGGTTGTTTTTAACAGGCTCGACACAATCGTAACGTTAGTCACGAGTACTGACCGAAGGAGTCGCATGTTCAAATAAAATAATGCAACACATCCCGTGACGGTGAGCGATAGACAGCAGTACCTTCCTCTGTGCCGTCTCGAGAGACTTCTTTCCATCTCCGTGTTAGACATACCTGCAGAGGTCCGGAGAGACATCGCTATGTCTCTTGATGTTCGAGAACTGTTCGTCAACTTGTCACAAGCACGTTCACGAAACATCGACCAACACCTGTATCATGTTCGTGAACCGTGTACGTCAACATATTCACTGGTGAGAACGGATCTTCGAATACGCTTCACTTGACATCGGTTAGAACATTCCCACCAATACTTTGCATAGTGAGACTGTGACACGGAGTGTCACTCGAGCGTCGAAAGTGAAAATACCAATAATTGTACGATTGAAACGTATTTAATTCGCTTCGTATAACGACGTCTAACTCATTCTTCTGATATTATTATTACATAACGAAACGAAATAATTTATCAAGATTCCTTCATCTTCTCTATTGATCTTACCTGTCGCAGATAGCTAGTAATAGATTAATAGTTAATAATGAATAATATTGTAATTTATTGAGAATAGTATCGAGATATTAAAAAATTTCCTAGAGATTACCTTCTAATTCGGTTATGTTAACTAAATTATTTTCTTGTTTGAAATAAATGAAATGAATTATTTCACATTTCAACCTGTATACTGAAATAGAAATCTGGATAATTAAACGAAGTAGGTTTTCTTAGTAGAGTTCTTCTTTCTCGTGTTAAATGTAAGAATATAGATTGACTAGACTGTTAATGTTGGAACAAGAGGTTGAAATTTATATTTTGTTCCATTTGCCGTATGAATTTTCTATTGTAGCGTCATCTCCGGACTTTTACCAATAACTTTCATTATTTCCACGATGAAGTCGCCATCACAAAGTGTTCCGTTTTTAACTCGTAATGTCATTAATTATCGGTAATATCATCGCATATTTCTTGTTTTATCAAAAAATTTGCGTCTGTTAGAAATATTCCGGATTATTTGTAAAATGGGACAGAGTTTATCACTGAAATGTGTATGTCAAATATTAAACTGTGACAATAACAAACAGTCATGGTACAATTTTTGAATCAATCACATTACGTTCACAAGTATTTTTCAAAATTATATCGATATTTGTTAAAAAGTATTATATCAATATCAATATTCATATTTGTTTTAAATACATATTCCATACTGTAATGCTGATTATGATCGTTTTATAAATCGGGAAACAAAGTAGCTTTATTTTCCATAGATGTTTGTGACCGCGTGCAATGCGTTCGGTAGAACCAATGTTTGTCGCGCGCGTTATGATATTTTAATTTTAATCATAATAATTATACATGAAATTCAAGTCAGAATTTATTCGTCGATTATTACCAACTACCTAGCCTTCTATTACTATTATTATTATTATATACTTTTAACATATATCAGATTGAAACTTGCAAGATAAAAGACAAATAAAAGAAATAAAATTTTGTAAAGGACTACTTTGTTTGAAACAGTCAAATGGAGTTAACAATAATTGTCTGTTTGTTACTACGTTAGCAGAATTGTATTGTTCTTTCCTCTTGTAATTTTCTCGCCTATAGTGTTTTGCTTGTCGGGGTTCGACTAGGATTTGGGGACGTAAGTATGTCCAGAAGCGTTCAAGTGTATCGAATGGAGGGACAGATGGAGCTATTTTATTTGAATCGTGCTTGCACATACTGTCTCCGATAATTTCGTATTGTAAATCCTTTTTGAGGACGAATTACATAGTTTTTATCGAATTACGTTAATACGATCGAGATGAGGCACTTGGCGATGACCGGTGCTCGACACGTGTCACTGACTGGATCATTCCTAAATCGCGCGTCCAAAAACAACGATAGTATTCAACTTTGTAATTGTAAAGCATGCATATGTTGCAGCTCGTTATGCATAAATCAAAGTTGATGCGCGTCATTTGCGTTCCATTAGCATCGTCAACCTTTTGCATGAATAATCCTCCTGTTTAGGAATTCCTTGTTTCTTTTCTGTTCCCGTAAAAAATAAGTAGAAATTGTATTTTATTGCAAAAAAATTAAACTATGATAGAAATTGATCTCACGTTCAAAATCGTCCATTTGAATTTGCTGCGATTGTTCGAAACGTGTCATTTGTTTCTACGATTCAGTGTACACGTTGAGTATTCGTATATTCGTGAGATGATTTTTATATCCTATCGATATTTATATCGTAAGTCAGCGTATATAAAAGTGGAATGTCTTATTATTGCAAAAATAATGGACAGAAGCGTTTCGATGCTTCGATGTGTAATAAAGCGTTAACAAAGTGTTTCATAGAAGAAAACCTTAACGCGTTCGCTACGGCGGCTTTTTTTAAGGATTTTCCTATTTGACGGTACGGGACAAATAGACCCCGTGATGGACTTTCCTATTTCGCGGTACGGGGTAACAGTGTCCCGTAGCAATTTTGATTGAACGGTCGTATCGTCCTTTCCAATTTGGTGCTACGGGATTACCGTAACCCTGTACTCATTTCGACATACAATATCTTTCATATTGCACTTTCACGTTCCAAAGATTTATGAAGTATATTATAATATGAAGAACCGTATGATACGTTTAATACAATCATCTGTTGAGAAAGGGTTCGTTCGAAATTTTTCAAAAATGTTGCAACGATTAAACTGATTAAATAGAATTCATTAAATCGCTATCTATAATCTACCAATCGATACTGATTACGATTGACCTCTGTCTCTGCCCCATTTTCTACTTCCCTTATCCCTGCGAGGTTTCTTCGTATATCGTCTAGTCCTTATCTTACAGCTTCACCTCTTTTCATGTACACACGACTCTAGCCGAGTGTCGGTAGACAACCACAAGCGCTCATTTATAGTTCCCTTCTACCTTTCTGTTACGGTACTAATGTAAGGGTAGTGGCCGTCTCTACCAGCGTATAGATAAATGAGATCCCGGCCAGTGGTTTCTCTGTGGATAGACGGTCAACCATCTCGTGCTATTTACACAACCGCGAGAGCTGAGATTCGGTTTCTTTCTCAGGGCTGTTTGTACAGTGTGTCGAGAATGAGAGATGACGAACGGCAAGGGTGCAAAGGTGTGTACGGCCGAAGGATACCTGAAAATAGAGAACGGGTAAAACGCGAGTGGCCGGTGCACCATCATCGAAGCCGAAGCTTTTGGTATAGTAAGAAAAAAAGAAAAAAAAAGAAAGAATACAAAAATACAATATAATATAAAAGACAACGATCTGTTGTCTGGAATTCGTAATTTTATTAGATCGTTAAGGGATTAAATACAACCGAATCCTGAGAAACTCAAATCGGAAATAAAAGAACGCCCGATACTTTGCTTCGTTTTCTGTACATATAAATGGATTATTGATCGCGATGGAATTCTACGTATCACTGACAGGTTCGTAAGATACGTGAATGGAAATGAAAGGTGAAACGTGGTGAAGCGCGATGTTCGTGCGTAGATTCGCGTACGTCGGACAATCAACGGGAAACAATTGCGAATTGCGAAAAGTTCGCATGAACATGAGGAGCGTTCTAGCGCCGAATGATTTTTGGCCCAACGAACGTCACCGATAAATCGCTCTGGATTGTTACCAACGTATACTCCTAACCCACGCTGGTTTCCGAAAGTGGAACTACAGGGCGTGTTGGTCAGCGGAAGCAAAATCAGCAGGTCGTGTCGAAACTTTTGCAAACCTGCGCTCTGGAGGCACAGTCGAATGTCTGATACCGTAGCCACAATTTCTCGGCGTCGTGACGTGCGTGTGCATGCACGTCACGCATGCACGTCACGCATGCACACGCAAATACCAACACTGTTACCGGTAAAAAAAAGAAAGAGAGAGAAAGCATCGAGCCCTTGATCAATCGAGTCTCGCTATTCGTTTCCATTCGAAGAGATCCGTTTCCACATAAAAATCAATCGTGTTCAGAGTATCCGATTGATAAGAAACAAAACACAAGTTGCATATACGTCCTTTGCAATTATCAACTTACTTCGTTTACTCCGCAGACTCGATTTCGTCTGATGTCAGAAATCCATTTCGTTTAGAAGCATAGACGCACTTTTTCGCAGGTTCTAAAAAGCTTCCACACCTTCTTCTTCGTCACATTTACCTAAACTTATAAACGAAAGAAGTCCTACATTCTAGTTTATAGTTTGCCTTTTCGTTTATCGACCAGACTCTCGAGAACAGAATAGGTTTGTACTTTCAATTGTCTTTTGTGTCGCGATTTATTCTAGAGCGTAGACGATAGAGGCGAACGTAGGGTACTTTGATGCTGCCACTGCAACCGTTCTTTTATATAATGTTCATTTAGTGAAGTCTACTCTGCAATTTACGCTCCGCGATAATAAAGCGCGAGCCGCGCGCTTATGATTGTTACCGAAAAGGCGAAACGTCGGTACGTTTGTGTGCGTGTGAATGTGTGTCTGTCTGAAGTCGATCAAAAAGCGCGCGAAACAATTAGTTAGCTGGCATATTCGGTCTGTTAGCATTTAGCATGCATCGTCGAAGCCATTCAAGAAATACGTATACCTACGTACATATACTTCATCATATGCAAAGTCTGATTTTTGTCCACTCACCGTACCCATACTCGTTAATCAATTGTTTCATCCTAACGTGTCAATTATACGATTTTTTTTTAAATTCATTCAACGATATTTATAGAATTAATTTCTCAAGGGAATAACTATTACACGAGTTAGATTATTAGTCCATTTCATGATGTCTGCGTCAAAGATCATCTAAAACGACAACCGAATCGATATTACTTTCCTCTCTCGTTCGTTCCGCTGAATTAAATTAATTAAAGAATCCTAAATAATTTCATCCATGTCCTAAATTATAAAAAGATTATAAGATATAATAATTTCTGTCTTTGATCTGATAATTATTTCGTTCGATTAATTTCTATCCGAAGAAGGCACGTCTTTATTTCCAATTTTATTCTTCAAAAACTGGCCGTTATCAACGTAACAAAGCAACAGAAAATCGAAAAAAAAAAATCGGAAAAAAGAAACGATTGCCACGGCCCTCCGCCATTCATATTACGAGCCATCTTACAAAGCATCGTTTACGATACGTTGATTCAATTTTTTCAGTCACACACGCACTTACTTGTCGTTGAATCTCTCTAATTCAACATGCACGAGTAAACGACGAATCGCGTAATGTCTTTCGTTGGACAGTAATATTCAACGCGCGTAAGAAACAAGTGGAGAAAATCTTTTACCTCGGAGATACAACGCGATGAACGTGGAACCGGAGTTGGACGGGACTTTCATAATAAGGTACGGAAAATGGTGCAGCATCGTCGAAGCGTAAGATCGGTCCATATTTCCGGTAATTTGTAGGCAATTTCCGAGCTTCGAATGCTCGGTTGCCCAATTACAGCGTGAGACGGTATTATTGAGATTTTCATATGGACCATAGCTTACAGCGTAGCTTTTAAGACGAACGAACTCCTCTCACTCGTATTTCATGGTCTAACGGATACTCCCATTCCCTCTTTTGTCAGTCTCCATTCTTCCTGTTGAACTGGAAAAAGGTAAAACGAAAGCCTTCGGAGGATTTTATTCCTGCCGGTGTCGCGATCCTTCGCCCTCCAAGTAGGCCGCTTCTTGAGCTTTTATTCTATTAGACGGAAGATACTTACTAAATTACGTTAACTCTCTGACGTTTCTTTCTCTCTCTCTCTCTCTCTCTCTCTCTCTTTCTCTCTACCGTGTGCGCTCGTCCTATATTTCGAAAACAAAAGAGAAGGATATGCCAAGCTGCGAGTTCCAAGTTTCGAGTTATACACAGGAGACGTTAACGAGTCTAAGAAGACCGCTAAATTTCAATGGAACTCTGTCTTTTGAACGAGTTTCGCGTACAAGTAATAATCTTTTAACGTTCCTTTCTCGATCATTCTTTATCTCCGTACTTCGTTAGTACCTGTGGTTTCTGTTGGTTTTTTACCTAAGAAATTACCTTGCTATGATTTGCATAGCGTAATGTTTAGCGTAATATTTGTATAGCGAAAACAACGAGGCATACTTTCGTCAAAAAATTCGTACTGATTAAGCTTACTATTTTAAGAAATTTTGAACAACCTGATTAAAATTGAAAAGAAGCGTCGGTTCAAACGTTGTCAATAGTGCATCCTTGCAGAGCGATGTAGCTGAGATGAATAGGTGTTATCGTGGATCGAACGACGTATTTTATCGATATGCCGTGCACGCAAGTCGGCCGGTACGAGACGCGGCGAATCAATTTACGAAGACAAATTGACCGAACGAGACTCAAACTCATGAGGAATCGCCGCTCGTAAATCGAAATGGTACCGCGATTTCATCGTTTACCGAGACTTCGGATTCTTCTGATTCCGACAGAGACTCGTTTTAATTCTCACTCAGACTCGCTTCATACGCTGGGCATTTACATCGCGTTTTCATCCTCTGTACCCGATGTGGCAAAAACACCGAACACCTCGTGATCATTTTTTAACTAGCGTTTTACCACCAGCCTAAGTATTTGCAGTTGCGGCGATGTGGAAAAGCGTCGGAAACGTAAACCAGTCTCGCGATACTTTGACACGTGCGTAGTGCACACGCGAATGAGTACGTTTCAGTCTGAAGTCTGAAGCGCCTACTTTGCGAACGAAATCGACGAAAGAGTAAGTCGCGCTGCTCAAGGATGTGGAAACAGCGACTACGTACTCGCTTGTCGAACCGTGACGTCGCGAGTCCCTACTGTTCCCACAGGAGTACCCGGAAACCTCTCTTTGCCACGGCTCCTTACTCGCCGTCGCGTCTGTCGCGTCTCGTAACTCGTAAAGCAGAAGGAGGACTGGCGCGGTGGAGGATGCTCCGAGAACTGCGTACGGGTTCGATATTCTCTAGCTTTGCATTTTTTTCTTTTTTTTTTTTCTGTTTGTAAACGTTTCGCCGACAACTTAAGTACGTAGCACCGTGGAACTGTCTGCCGCCACGATCGCGACGTATATAAACATGGCTACGCTTCACAGTCGGTGAGTTTTTCCCGTGAATTTCTGTCGAAAAACTCGTCTTCGTTGAATCTCGCGATCACGTGAAACCAGAGAATAGCAATAAGCAAGAGAAAGAAGAGAGGCAAAGAAATATTTTCAAACATTTACGATAGCTTCGACGAATTAAAAATTTAACGCGAATCGAATTTAGAAACTAGGTGAGAATTTAATGGAAAATATTTTATCAAGAATCTATGATAATCGGGCATCTTTGATGCAACACGCGACGATAATGTTTTCTGCAAACTAACACAAAGTTTAAGGAGACGCTTGACAGCTACACTTACATCTTTCGCTAATGAGTCGATAAATATCTTTACTTTGGACGATTCACAGACGCGTAATTAAAGATGGCGAAAGATGTACACGCCTTTGTGTCAAAATTCTATCGGGAGAAATGTTGGATTCGGTGTACTTTATTAGATTATAACCGGGTCACACGAATAATCTTTATCACGTGAAGAATTAACACGCAAGCTTCATCTATAAATATACAGAATGTGAGGAAGTTTGCTCGCGTGCAGAGGTATCTTGAGCGATCTTTAATTATCGATAACTAAAAAACAAAGCCGAGAATGCAATTTTTTAATTCTTGATTTTCGTCTTATTTTGGCCTCGAAAATCACCCCTTAAATTTTCTGATACCTGTAACCGAACACCCTGTATATTTATATAACGCGTTTGAAAATACGCACGCGAGCGTAAATCTGTCGAAACGAAAATCCGTTACCATGTTCCGGTTGAAAAAATGGAAAAATGGAAAAAAATAGTACACAGCTTATAAGAAGAATCAGCCACCACGAAGCGGACAATAATACTGAATCCCGAACGATAGTTGTGACCAAAGATCGAATCGATTTCGAAACTTGTTTAAAATGTCGATCGATGTATCGCTTCGTACAATCGATCGTTTCGAAGCGTGGACAAATGGACGATGAAATCGACGACCGTTGTATATCGTATTTCGGGCTTGTAAGCGTTCTATCTGTGCAGAGTGCAAGGCAAAAGGCGAATCAGAGTCAGATCGAAAGGAAAGGAAAGAGAAGAGATTTCATAATTAGAAAACTTACAGAAACATTTTTCAGCTAATGTGACAGAGTATACTTATTCGACAGAGTTGAGGATGAAGCCAGAGCCAGAGGTCGTGGTGAGTCGCGCGACGTTAGAGAGGGCGTGCGCGTTCCACCAGCCTGCGGGATCAGTCGACATCCGAAGCGGCACTCACGTTCCGCGACTGTACCGCGCGCGCGCCTTTATCTTGCCTCACTAAATCGTCCTTTTGAGTTTGCCCGATCGAACCTCCTGTTATTCATTGTCGCGATAAACGTCGCGAATATCGAGCAACGCTCGCGTTTCACCCGTGAACGAGCAACCGAATTTTAGTGTTCGCGCGCGAATGCTCGCTCGACGATCAGGGGCTCGTGTGCCCGATTCCTGAATTAATCCCATCGACCTCTAATCGATCGAGGATCGTCTGCACCGCGTCATCCGGTAAACGGATCACGACCGCCATGTTCTTTATCCGTGTACGTTTCATCGACCAGTGAAAAAAGTTTCTTTTTCGTGCGCGTTTTGGTTCTCGATAATAATTTCATTTGGCACCAAGTTTATCGATTTTTCATCGATCGGAAGTTAGCTACGGAATCGAATTTCAACGTTCTTTCGTGAATCTTTTGTCTTTTTTTGCATTCGTGTGTTTTCTTCCGAACGAGTTCGAAATTTTTTCCGGTAGAACAAGAACAGGTTGAAAAGTACTACGCAAATGTGTGTTGTGAGATTCCGTCGAGATAGACATGCATTCAACGAGTGATGATCAGTGGTGCTGGTGGCATCTTGTCATTGTTTGTGTTTCATTTCCAAAGTTGTACCTGTCTCGTGCCTCTTCAACAACGGTGAGTAATGAATTTTCTTGGTTTTTTTTTTTCTTAGCTTCCATGATTTTAGATTATTAGAGTTCTATCCTTTGTTCCTCCTTCTCGGTAAGAGATTCACAAATCACAAGAGGCAAAACGTTACGGTCGTTTCCAGTAATTTCTAAACAGGCGATTTTCTCGAAACGAATCTCACAAAAATTTGCCTACGACTTCGTTTAGTGAATTTTGCGAGGAATTTCATTTGTAAGGAAATCAATAACGGTTAAAGCTGATCATATAGCGATTATATACTTCGTGTATGTTCGATGCGTTTGCGAACGATTGTATTTCCGTTGACCAATATGTCTATTAAACGAAACACAGATAATCTATACAGTGAATTAATTATGTTATGTATGAGGTTATGATATTCAAAAAATCTTAGCTCTTTCGTTCTTTCCTTTTAGTATTTTATTATTATTTTTCCGTAGACGTTTTTCTCGAATTGTACATCGTTTCTACTGTTTTTCGATTTGCGATTAACACCCTAAAGAAAGGCCGCCATTTTCATCTTACTTGTCGGTTCATTTGATAATCGAATTTGTAATATGATTCGAAGGGAGTCCAGAATAACGTGTCGACAATGGAAAATTAATTTTTCTTCCATGTACATGATACGTGTATCGCATACGTATGTACGTATAGCGCGGATAGTAAATAGAAATATGAGTGAACGACGACTTTGACGGTTCCTGGAAATTGATCGGCGCCATTGAATGGCAGACATTCGACGATGAATAGACATGTTACGTCTAATGCGTTATGAAATCATCTTTACAGATAGGTGACTCGGAATCGAGTTGCAACGAGGTCGTTACATCTACAATAATGTATAAAGATTCACTCGTTTATGAACGAGTTCCCTTTCATCTATCGAATCCTCGCGACCATTTGACTTTAACTGAAATGATTGGATCGGAAAGTATTTGCATGATTAAAAGACTCGTTATACAACATTATTCTCGTGACAGAGAGGGCGTTACGATCGAGCCTGAATTAACACCGTAGAATATAGAAGATTGCTAGAACCCTGCTAAAGTAGAGAGGGTGATCAATGACGCATGCAATGACAGGCATACTCTGACAATGAGTCTTAAGGGATTTAGCTTATGCTGTACAATCAATCCAACCAATGGATCGTGCCTTAGAGAAACCATGTTCGATTATCACTTGCCTGAATTATGGTAGAGATTTCGCTTAACGAATACGTACGATAATCCAAGATGGCTGCGTGGTTAATAAAAAATTAATAAACGACGTAATCGAAAGATTGAAAGTCATTAAGCGTAATGTACGAGTTCGTATAATGTAAAAAAAAAAAATCACTTTGACATTTTTCTGGAAGAAAGTCAATATGCCTTTCATCTCCTCCGGCGAATGAAAACAATATATCACCATCGATCATACCTTGTCAGTTCGTGCAAACGGAAAATTCGTAAAAATCCTCTGTCCTCTCCGCGATGAACCAATATTTACAAACAAACTTCAACTATTGTGATTAGTAAGAAATACCGATTTATTGCTCGGAAGATAACATATACATACTATGATTACTAAAAATACGTCATCAAGTCGGATAATCCATCGATAAATTTTAATTCTAACATTACGAACTGAATCGTCGTGGATATGGTACGTCTATAGACCATATTGGTGTCTAACGACGAGTGTACAAGGTAACCGCACTACAGGCTTGTCTGAAAGTAAGATCGAAAGTCGCACTAATTTTAATAAGCAGCGCGTACTCGAGAAACGATTAATTCGGAGGTCGTGTTTGTCGCAAGAAGTTCGGAAGAGCTATCGATCAATTTTTTTATCACTCGGAAAACCAATTGAAATTTAACGAGGTGGGAAAACACGCGTACAGTGCATTGTTCCCGATCCGCGTTTGTTCAAGTTGGAAAAAAGAGAATGATTTTAAACGTTCTATTCGCGGCTTTGCTATATACGTATGCATGTATATACATATTATGCAACTATTCAGCTACAGAACGGTAGACTATGCGTTAATAAGGGGAAAAATCCCTTCGTTCACCTTTGTTCGTCAACACCTGCCGCATCACAGACCGTAGAAATGCTATTTCAGCTTACCACCGCTTCTCTAACGAGCGATCAATTCCGCATCCCTAGGAACCTTTGATAATGCGTGGCCTTTGTTAAACGGTAGCAAGACGAGTCGGTTTTCCCCTCTTTATTCCTTTCTCTGTTTCAGAAAAATGTATGTCGCAATTTAAAACGGAACAGAGATAAAACTCCGTAGCGGCGAGAACGTCTCACGGTCTCGTTTTAAAAGAAAATTCAATGTTAAATTATGCGTTATATCGTACAGAATACTTCAAATATGTAATACGATCTACGCTCGGATTTAATATAAATGGATAGAATAAAACGAGACTTTCTGTTATTGAAATAATATAGCGATATACGTGTGTAGTATATATATATGTTAGTGTCGATGAACTTGCTTCCATTTTAATGAATTCTTATCTAATTGTAACATAGCTAGGATAGAATTTCACTATATATGTAGGGATGTTATATTATAAGTTAATAGAAAACAGTATGATAAATACAATATCGTTGCGTTCACACGAAATCGAATATAATACCGCGTTTCGCGTATTCGTTTTCTCACTAATTCTATGACACAACAACACAACGTACTCCACACGACCACGATAAATTCAACTCTGACAGCATTTTCTATGCTCATTTTTCCCTTAACATACCTTGGTAACACTCACATCATTCCTTGACAACATTAACATATCTTGACAACGTTTATAAACAATTACCCCTCACGCCACGTCCTTCCCTGACGTCACACCATCCCCACATATATTTCAGAAGATACCGACCTTTGACAGGAAAGCTAATTGCTCGTCTGTTAGTGTAGCGATATTTCTTCCACGTGGAACAGAATTTAACTGTTATATAAATCATAAATATCTTGTCAAAAATTAGGTAAAATACATCTTCGAAGCGTTCTTCTTATCCTTGCTATCTTTGATGATACGATTCGCATTTTAGTATTAGCGTAGTCGCGTTAAGGTAGAGATTAACGTAGAATAGGGAAATTGTAGTTGGAAGGAGACGATTGAAAGATGATCTCTGAACTTTTGGCCTTAATACGAACGAGGTCGTTGTGGAGCGAGCTTCCGATTCTTTGGAGAAACGCTTAAAATTCAAATGTGAGTTCGGTGTCTTCTTAGATTGACTGGAAGACTGGATACCGAAGAAGAAAGAAGTCTCTGGAACGAGAGTATAATTTTTCTATAAATCACGCTAGTATAATCCTCAAAATTTGTCAGCACTTTCGATCGCAGAAGCGATAGGTTACGATCTTTTTATTAACGCTTTTGAATATTTCGCTTTAAAACGATCTGATCGACGTGGATTCATCGCGTAACAATGGAGCGAGTTTTACTTGCAACTGTGGCATAGAGATTTCGACTGTAGCATAGAGATTTCAACAAGAGAGTTTTTCAAGCATTCAGACGCAAACGGTAATCTCCTTTCCCATGAAATATGTAGCTGTCAAACACGATATATTGTTTAAAGTTTAGAGAATGCCAACGCTTTACGTAAACCACGTGATATTAGGAAACTTCCTTGAAACGTTCGATATTAACAGAAAAAGATACCATTTTTACTATACAAATCGAATAATTAATACACGAACGTGAACTAGCGTTTACAAGGTTGTTATCATAAAGAAATACTCGTGGAGAATTTTGAAGTAGTTACTTTCGAAGTAGCGCATTAGGTAAAATACATCTTCGAAGCGTTCTTCTTATCCTTGCTATCTTTGATGATACGATTCGCATTTTAGTATTAGCGTAGTCGCGTTAAGGTAGAGATTAACGTAGAATAGGGAAATTGTAGTTGGAAGGAGACGATTGAAAGATGATCTCTGAACTTTTGGCCTTAATACGAACGAGGTCGTTGTGGAGCGAGCTTCCGATTCTTTGGAGAAACGCTTAAAATTCAAATGTGAGTTCGGTGTCTTCTTAGATTGACTGGAAGACTGGATACCGAAGAAGAAAGAAGTCTCTGGAACGAGAGTATAATTTTTCTATAAATCACGCTAGTATAATCCTCAAAATTTGTCAGCACTTTCGATCGCAGAAGCGATAGGTTACGATCTTTTTATTAACGCTTTTGAATATTTCGCTTTAAAACGATCTGATCGACGTGGATTCATCGCGTAACAATGGAGCGAGTTTTACTTGCAACTGTGGCATAGAGATTTCGACTGTAGCATAGAGATTTCAACAAGAGAGTTTTTCAAGCATTCAGACGCAAACGGTAATCTCCTTTCCCATGAAATATGTAGCTGTCAAACACGATATATTGTTTAAAGTTTAGAGAATGCCAACGCTTTACGTAAACCACGTGATATTAGGAAACTTCCTTGAAACGTTCGATATTAACAGAAAAAGATACCATTTTTACTATACAAATCGAATAATTAATACACGAACGTGAACTAGCGTTTACAAGGTTGTTATCATAAAGAAATACTCGTGGAGAATTTTGAAGTAGTTACTTTCGAAGTAGCGCATCAAGTGTGTGTGTGTGTGTGTGTGTGTGTGTGTGTGTGTGTGTGTGTGTGTGTGTGTGTGTGTGTGTGTGTGTGTGTGTGTGTGTGTGTGTGTGTGTGTGTGTGTGTGTGTGTGTGTGTGTGTGTGTGTGTGTGTGTGTGTGTGTGTGTGTGTGTGTGTGTGTGTGTGTGTGTGTGTGTGTGTGTGTGTGTGTGTGTGTGTGTGTGTGTGTGTGTGTGTGTGTGTGTGTGTGTGTGTGTGTGTGTGTGTGTGTGTGTGTGTGTGTGTGTGTGTGTGTGTGTGTGTGTGTGTGTGTGTGTGTGTGTGTGTGTGTGTGTGTGTGTGTGTGTGTGTGTGTGTGTGTGTGTGTGTGTGTGTGTGTGTGTGTGTGTGTGTGTGTGTGTGTGTGTGTGTGTGTGTGTGTGTGTGTGTGTGTGTGTGTGTGTGTGTGTGTGTGTGTGTGTGTGTGTGTGTGTGTGTGTGTGTGTGTGTGTGTGTGTGTGTGTGTGTGTGTGTGTGTGTGTGTGTGTGTGTGTGTGTGTGTGTGTGTGTGTGTGTGTGTGTTCCATGAATTCTATTAGCGGCACGACGAATAAAACGGTATCGGTTGAGAGATCGATCGAAATGGAAAGAGATAATACGTAAACATTGGACAGTTTTCTTTAATGTCAACGTATAGGGCACGAAAAGAAGCACACGTGTATTACGCTTAAAATTGGCACAGTGGAGGAGTGTCTGGCGAAGAGGAAACGTTTGCTTGCCACTGGAAAAATTTCCAAGCCGTCATTTGTATTATATATGCATGCATTTATCCGTGACATGGTTAACATTCAGCTACGGTGAGAAAAAAGGTATTTATAGAGCGATATCGCCGCGAGAAGGAAGCGTAGCTCGTAAGATCGGATAAGATTGAACCGCGGGTAGCAGGTGCATTTCTCGGAATCTGGCGCGGTTGGAAGGAAGAAAAAAAAATTTGGTGGTCTCGTTTCACTTTTTAGGGGTTTCGCGGCGCCGAAGATTTCATCATAGCGAATGTAGAGGTAAAGGGATGGAAAGAAGGCAGGGGAGTATGTAGGGATCAGTTGAGCGGAAAGCTCTTTCGCTGCAAAATACTTGCAGCTATGCATGCATGAATACCGGTATTTGGAGGCCATACAGTCGGTGAATACCAGTACCCGCGAGAGATGGGTGAGTCGTACAACCGATCGAACGTGTATTCATCCGTGTGCCGGTAATTCGTGCTCGACACGCTACAAACGAAAAGGACGGTAAACATTTGAGCAAGGTTTTCCAACATTTGTATAAGCAATCAAAGGTAAACGAGTAATTTTCTTTTCATCGCAATTCTGATTTTCCAATGTATGCATCGACTATTTGCCGTTATTATAAAATCATCTTTCAGTTTCGTAACGGCTACACCGAATTCCTTTCTAAATATTCGACTCAATAGTTCAGATACACCTTACGAAATACACCTACTTGTACGATTAACCGACGCAACGAACGAAAATCTTGGGAAAAGTGATACGAGTTATATGGATAGATACGTACGTGTACTTTACGCGTATTTGCCGTTTAGTGTTAGTTACCGTGGGACGAATTACGTGGTTGTTGCGTATTCGATAAACATAAATCGTTCGTTGCCTCTTAAGAGAACTGGAACATTTTCGGCACGCGATAAAACTGTTTTCTACGTGATTTACCTACGACGCTTCTTTCATCCGACAGATTTACTTTCTTTTTATAGTCACTTTCAAGCAAGAGATCGCCGAAGGTTTTTTCACTCGATCGTTGGATCGCGCTCCTGGGAATTGACTTAACGTTGAGTTTCTATGTAAATTGTGGTTCGCGGCGAGAGCTGACGGTGATTTGGACGATGCGTTTAAATGCGTCTTTCTTCTACGTTGCCTTCCGATCGACCGTTCCTCAACTTTCAAGTATCTACAGAAAATTCCATTTCTGGATAGAATGAATTCTTTGCTGCATTTTTCCTATCTTAAGAAGAGAAAGAACGAGAGACAGGGAAACAGAGAAATACGTATTTCGTATACTTCTGTTAATAATATCGGAGAAATGCTGCAACTTGTTTAGTATAGAAATGGTACAATTTTTTTGTAACGTAAAAGGTAGTTGGAAACCGATATACGATATGTCCGGTTTTACTCGGAACGATCAAATATCTGGCAAAACACGAACGATGCGAAAAAATGTTTCGTACGAAAGTTGTATGGTATCGAGGCGGGCATATCTTTTTCCTTCTATCCGTTTGGTCTTGCGACGACCTTGCAGTCTGCTGTAAAGGTAACATTAAAATTTTTCAATTGCTACCTCCATCTTTTATTATATGTCCTTGTAGCTAACATTCAGATGTTTTCAAAACGCTACAAAGTTGCGTCCTCCACATAATCCAGCATTAACGTTGTTCGATGTACACCGTGCAGAAAGATGTTTTTGATAGTGCTGTTACTGGTATGACATTGTCGGAACGCAAGCTCACAGTTTTCCAATATTTCCAAAACAGCTCGTCAATTCCGAGCGGTAAATTTCGGTACGAACATAGTTGCTTGTATCGATCGGATTTGAAAGTTCGTATCCTGATGCCGGATGCTTCAAAACGCGCGACTTCGTGTTATTTTGAAAACATCTGATTATCAGCTACTAGAATATGCAATAAAAAACGGAGATATCCATTTCAAAATCTTGCTGTCGCCGCCACAGAACGTTTGAAGGATATCGCAAGATCAAAGAAATAAATAACACAGTGCGTGGTTCCTCTCGATATCGTACGACGTTCGCCTTAAACATATTTTCGTGTCATTCGTATTTTTCCATATATTTGATCGTTTCCAGTTAAACCGGGCATGCTGTACGTAGTTGCATGTAGAGTAACGCGTAATGACCTGTAGAACTAGAGACCACTTTTACCTGGCTCGCGCTACCGTTTCATTATTCAAGGTAGGAACATTGAGGGAAATTGCGCGCAATTGGCCAAGCGCACGGGCAATTCGTCTTTGCGAAAGTTTTATCGACTAATGAGTATATAGGTAACACGGTGGCTCGTGCGTTCGTCATTAGTCATTAGCCAGTTTCGTCGAGCGGGAATTCGTTTTAATAAATTTTACGAAACTCGTCGATCACTCGCGTAGCGGAAAAAAGCTATCGTCGTTGGCCGGCCCCTCTTAAATAATTCCATTCCAAGATATATATGTGTTCAGGGATTAAACTCGATCTTTAATACGTGAGATTAGAAGCGAAATTTCATTTTTATATTTGCATTTTAAAGTTAGAAGCGGCAACAGTCTCAACGCAATCCCGTCGCTTCGCATCTGGCAAAGGATTTCCCATAGAAATGTCATATCGCATTTTATGTTTATTCGTTATTTGTTTTCGAAGAGATCGATTAAAAATATGTCTCGCACACGCTGTACATGTACAACGTTTCGGCTTGATATTCCTAAAAAAGCATCTCGTCGTATCGAGAAATTCAGTACGCTATTACGTGCATATGGCAGAAGCATGTAACGTTTCGGTCGTGCTTAAGATTTATTTTACGTTTTTTATAAACAAACACGTAATATGCTAACGTTCACCACGGTCAGAACCGAGATTTGTGTGACGACCTGTGCGCGATCGATCGGGTTAACAACCGTACGGTAAATTTATTTCAGATGAAAAAATATGACGTAAAATAAAATAACAATTGATGTTGCCTGTGATTAATTTTTAATTAACTTTTACGATTGGTTCGTAACGAAGAACGGAATGAAATCAGAAAAATGTAAACAAGTATTTTCTATTGCTGGCCTTTGTGACACGCTAATGAGTAGAAAATTTTAATAACAGCAAACAAAGTTGCTTAATTGCTCCTGGTTGAATAATTTCTGAAAAAAGATCGGCCAAAGAAAACCGAGTGGCCGTAAATTATTAACCACTACTTAGCGAAAAATTATAAATAACAGATTCGGACGAGTTTCGAGTCGGTGCTTAAGAGGAGCTGGTAAAATATACGGGATTTTCACGCTATCAATTCTCAGCGTCTTTCTCGTTACCGACAAGTACGAGGAAAGATGAAAGAGAAAAAGAACGAATAGTATAAAACCGACTATGCGCGTATTCGCGATAATATCTTGTTCGCAAGTGCAAAGATACATTTGCATTTAGTTACTGCATATATAACTTAACGTCTATATGTGTAAGTATATTGTCGCAATTAACGAGAACACGAATTCAGTCGTAAACATGCCAGCCAAATCGAAAGGAATAAAATACACAGTTTAAGAAAGTCACAGAGCTTGTAAAAATTGCCAAGATTTAGTTAAAAAGGTGAAATGTTACTTGACCCGCGTCCACGTTGACCATCGCGCAAAGAATAACCGAGAATATCCTTGACGTCGCGTCGCTTCGCTGTTGCAGTCATAAAACCGTTGGGACACGCTAACCCACCGTACGACGCGGCACGGAAGAGAACTTAATTTATGCCACTGTCAAGCTCAAGTATCTTCGCTTTCTCTTATATCTTCGCTTATATCAGGGCGACGAGAACCAAGCGACCGGTCGCGTTCCAACCGTTCGAAGTATCGCGTTTCCTGCTACTGCCAACGAAAATGAAATCCAAACCGAACGTTGTTCTGTTTGTTATTTTTATGTACGCGTGTGCGTATTTTACGTGTTTTGGTCTTCGCATCGCTATATGTATATATATATATAGGTCGATAAGTGTGAGAAAATACGTACTTTCTTTTCTAACTTTCTCGCTTTACGATGCTTATTTGTATAATTCCCTTCCTTCTCTGTACTTTTTCTTTACCCGTTTTACTTTTTGCGTTGCTGTTTCTGCTTTCAAACGGAACGCCTCTCCTCTTTTTCCATTTTCCTATTTTATAACGCCGCTAGCAAATTACGTAGCAGTAGTTTCTGTTTAGTTATTTCTCTTGCTTTCTAAGAGACTGGACGTTCCGGTGATAGTAATTGATGGGATTACGCAAGTTCGCACGCGCTCCTGATGGCTCAATATCGTTTCTTTTTTCTCCGTTAAGAAAAGATACTTCTCAGTTCGACCCGAATCACATCGTATCGTCCCTCGCAGGCCTACCAGGGTATCGGCGAGAAACGATGAAATAACCTAACAGAGTCGTTCGTGACAGGTCATTCGACGAAATCTTCGCAAAGCTTTTTCCCTATTCCTCTATCGCTTTCGAGTTTGGCTATCTTCTCGTCGCAAGTGAATACACACACTGCCGCGATTCCGTGACTTCCTCTTTTTAGCTATAGTCAACTTAGCTATCTTCTTTCACCGGTTAACCGCGTTTGACGAGTATACACGTGAAACAAAAACTTTATTTCGGTGCGTTTACTCGACGTTGCTTGTATTTATTTACGCGTTGCACGATCTAACCCGGGTTTCTGACGGGTTTAATGACGGGTTTCTAAAACTAAATTCCGCAGTTAATTTTCGTGGCACTGCGTGCGCAGCTGTGTTAATATTGTATTTCCTGCATATGTTTCGCAATATTATTTAAATAGACTGATCCATTATGCAGTGGACAGTAAAAACAATATATATATATACTTCACGTAGCTAACAACAATTTATGGTTATCATTGTTCTTTGCGAACTCATTTTCCATTGAAATATTTCCTAGCAATAATGTTTAATAGCATCTTATTTTAACTAAGCTAAATTATCCTACAACGATGAAATGTTCGTGTTCCTAAAGAGGATGAAAATCCTTTTAACTATGATCGCGAATGTACTATGATAAAATATAATTATATATATTTACGTTTTTCCAACGAAATGATTACTATTATTATGAAATTCGTGTATGATGGGCGTTTTCGAAGCGGCGTTATTTCAAACGAGGATACGCAAGAAAGTTTGGCGTACGATCGTGTTGGAAATTTCCACAGAGGCCCTTTTTAAGTCTGTCAACGATTCGTTCTTTTCTCAAATCTCTACAAATACCCACGCACTCAAGCTTTGCTTACCTACTTAAAAACGTATACAAATGAACGCTAATGACATAAACGTAACGATCATTGTAAAGCAGAGAAGAAAAGCAGTTTCTACGGACGCGGTAGTGGTTTGCGTTAGCGAGCAAGCTAAACTTATTTTTAGTTGCTCTGTTGCTTGGAAGTCGGTAGGTAAACATCTGGACCGCCCAGCATCTTGGCGAAAGTATCACTGTTAATGGCGACTACATTTTCCAGCGTAGCTTGAATGCACCTTGATACGCCCTATGCCACTAACAGAGCTTAGTTCTAATGGTCTGTGCCTCGTGTTACCCAGCTTTCCTATTCTTCCTCCCAAACAAATATCTCAGCTATGATAGTTAACTCGTATCCAGCTACGTCGGCTGAGAGAACGACGTAGAGCGAGGTCTGCGAACGAACGAGGAAGGAAAGACTATCTAAGAAGAGAGAGGCTTCTCGTTGGCTTGTAAGGTGGAGTCAGGTTGTTTAAGAAATCTCTTGACGAGGAGAAAGAGAGAGAATGAGCGATTAGCTCGTTTCCTCTCTTGCAATCGGAGAAATAAGAAATAAGAATGATACAGCGACTAATTGTAAGAAAGAGGAAAAGCTAGTAACAGAGAGAGAGAGAGAGAGAGAGAGGGAGAGGCGGTAACTAAAAAAACAGAAAAAGAAAGATAATGGAGGAAAAGGAGATGGAAGTTTCCTCGAGGAAAGCTGAAACTGTTTACCAAGAGACGTAGACATTTCGAAAGATCACTCGACCCGATGCGAGAGATTGGATGGTTGGACGAGGAGAAAAATAATTTCTAGATAAATAGAATTTTTCGTGTTATCGGTATTTCTGAGCGTACGATTAGCATATTTCGATGCTGTTCTTCCATCGCGCTGTTGCGAGCGCTGCAAGAAAGAAATTACAAATTTGCTTTATAACGCTGTTCGTATTTCTTATCCTTTTCATTCTTCAAACGACTTTAGAGCTTGGTTCTCGTGTTTTTTAAACTTTAAATTCTCTGCTGGTATCGTGAAGTTCGTGAACCAGTAACATTTTCAATTGTGTCGCCGTACGAAAGTGCTGGTAATTACAAAAGTTTCACGATTTCAGGTATTTTCAGTAGAAATTGCACCCGTAATAGCGCTGATATACCTAGTGCGATGTACAAGTCTCTGAACCTACAACTTTTTTTCGCCATAAATTCCGAATGTTCTTAAGAGGCAACGAGCTCTGTTAAAATTCCGGTTTACGTATAAAATCCGTAGAGATGCAAGCGAAACCACGAACCAACTGTCCAAATAATGGAAAATGTTACAACGAACACGATGTGCTTTATTACCTATCTATCGATAGTATCGTATGGCTACGACAGATACAAACGATTCGTATAAGAAGAGTAGACTCAACGTTGAAGTCGTTGTTCTGACATTTACCCAAAGATAAATCTTCCTTCTCAACCTATCTTTGACGTTTCGTAAAATACCGAACATTTGCAAGAATCTCTTTAAACGAACAACGCGCGCAAAAGATTAGTAGTTTCTGATATTTCCACGTATTTCTGGTCGGAGACGGGACGATGATAAAAAAACAAAAGACATTTTCCGTTGAATGAAGTCGACTCGAAATAAAAGTGTTTGGACGCGGTATAAATTTCGCTTGTACACGAGAATATAACTATGGTAAATTTGCTTGTCTACTACTACGATACGATCTACCATAAACGTAACAGTGGAAAGGAAACGCGTCGTGTCGCGTCGAGTTGCGCCGCATCGTGCGCGTAATGTATAACGAAAAACCGCAGAAGCTCGACCACGAGACTCTTTCAAATTCTCTTCGAAACGACGACTAATTTTTTCACGGCTCGACGATGAGTTGCATTTTGGATACGAGATTCCCTACGAATCCGACGAGTAAGCCGAGAATTTATAATAGAACGTGATATTGTTCCTGAGATTTATCGACGTATATACGTACATGTATCTTTTAGTTAATTTTAAACGAACGTTTTCCTCGTTGCATTTAACGTAGAGTTATATTGTTCAAACGGAATATATTACAAGCATAGTATGGAGTATTCTAACGTGAAATATAACACAATTTTAAAAATATTTTCTCGTTAGGATATTTTCGTATCTTTGCCGATGAAAGCAATTTGAACCGGTGGTAATTAATTTTCCTTTTGCCGTGCAGCTTGATTTCTATGGGACTTGTACTACGAGTGCCAGTCGTTCTTTCTCAATTGTAACGTTTCCGTTGCATTTAGCGGAGCGCGGCTCGTCAGCGTCTCTCGTTATACCATAGATCTCCACCGAGCAAGTAATTGTCTCCTGTAATCCTACTTTTTCTTGCCAGTCTGTTCCACAGAAATTTCAAGGACGAATTCTACGTTATCATCGTTCACGCCTTAAAGCATTTAATCACGGTTTGATGGCGATAAAGACCGAGAGAACAGGCAATTGCTTGAATTATTTAAACGAGGTTCGTTTCGGACCAGCTTCGCTGAGACGGCTTCAAATCGAATATAAAGGTAGAATTCTACGGGAAACCGAGATCGTTCGTTCAGCCAATGCTGAATTGCGTGAATCTAACGAGCAACGGTCAGCGATCTATAATTTCCTCGCATAACCCATCCGTGTCAATGATCACTTGAATTTAACTTCTTGTCGGTTCACCTGATATTCTCGCCCCCTCCGCCCTCCCCTATCATTTTTCTTCAAAATCTTTCCTCTTAATACCTCGGCTTATCAACTGCCTCGAGATTTCTACAGTGAAACCTAATTTATCAGCGCCGAACCGCACAAACCGTTTCTTCGGTCTCTTTGCATTTACGTAATTGAATTTCAACTCCTGCTTTTTTCCTTATCCGATGGTTGCTTTCTGTCGTCAACTTCACAGCCTTCCTTAGTACGCTTATATCGGTACTTCTTTCATTGTTTTCCTTTTTCTTTTTCCATGTTGTCCAAAATGAAGGAGTACATCGTCGTTCAATCAGCGATTTCGCGATTGATCGTTCGCGAAAGATCGCTTATCGGCATTTTATATACTTACGAGTGAAATTGTTTAGGCGAAGCGGGACATTGTATCTATAAGATAAAGTTTGTTACCGCGTATCAAAATCCTATCCGTTGTTTCCTTTCATTCTGCGATCCTTAAGAGGAATCGAGCCGTAGATAATGCGAAATGTTTTAGAGCTTTAAACTATCTATCCATTTTCAACGAACTGAATTGTAAACGTTTTAGACTGCAATTTCGAAGAGTTTAAATGTTTCTCTCAATCGCCGGTCTAATGTTAGAAACTAAATTACTTCATCGCCGCTACGAAGCTTTCAATTACAGTTCTTACCAGTACAAGGCGATTACGATAAATTTCTACCATATATAAAGTTTCTGCTTTAAGCTACTTTTCCTTGATAATTTAGACATTGCTTGGTACCGAAAGTTATATGATTTCGAATTTGTGACACGCAAATCCAACTTCCATTTGTTACTTGCTTCCAGATCGAATATATCAAGAGAATGGTAATAGACGTTAATTTACTGCCACGATAACATCTCGTTATTAACTCTACCACTTTCAACGAGATCGCACGATTTAGCCTACGCGATATCTGAAACGGTTCTACGGAAGAACATTTGACTTGGAACGACTTGAATCTCTGGCAAGCTACCTACCTATGCATGTACGTATCGTGTGTACATAGCGATTTCCCTGGTCCTTTAGGATGAATTATTAATTGCCAATAACATCGAAACGAACGAAGCGCGAACATTTTGTCTCGAATAAATTAAATCGCGTACGAAGGTAAAAAAATAAGGATAAAAGGCGAGAGAATTTATATCTTGACGCGAAACGAAATATTTCAAAGGTGTCTTTTATTTCGACGATAATCTACTCGTAGAGGCTTGCGTTATCAAAAATGGTGGATCGATGAAAAATTTTATTTAATTTTATTTATGTCATTAACTTGAAATTGAGTAATGCCAGATTTATATAATAGTTGGAATAGGTTTTTATTTATTCTCCACGTGAGATTTTGACCAGCGCGTTAACGCTCGATTATACGCTCGAAGTAAAATCTGATGTCAACTTGAAAGTTAAAGAAAAAGGGAATTGCCTATAAATGACAATGATTGATCGACGTCTATTTAAAAACTCGTTTAAACGCTGTCCATCATTCCTCGAGGTTCGTGAATTTTTTAATCCTACGTAACTCTTGTTAATACCGAAAACTAATGGATTTTACTAATGGCTGTTTCCCCTGTAGATAAATAAATTAATAAATTAATAAATAACCCGAGCGTACATTTATATTTTCGTGCATGCACAGTGGCACGACGAGCAAAGGTTTACGGACTTCTGATTCTCATCAATTTATTACTTATATTTTGCGTAGCAATATCGGTAAGATTATAAGCGAAACTTTATAATGCAAGAATTCATGAAACTTTCAGTCGCTTTACAAAGTCGTTTTATACAGAAGTTGCATAATACGCGTTAATTGTATATAGAGGCAGCAGCTGAAGCTTCCTATGAA
Organism: Bombus impatiens; assembly: GCF_000188095.3. Taxonomy (NCBI): domain Eukaryota; kingdom Metazoa; phylum Arthropoda; class Insecta; order Hymenoptera; family Apidae; genus Bombus; species Bombus impatiens. The sequence goes on along the minus strand of NT_176636.1, from coordinate 935,160 downwards.
AGTCAGTATTATACACGAGCACGCGTATAATGCATGATGCACTGGTATCTACACGTAATTTAAAGTATCAGGATTTATGGATAGCACGAGAATAGCCATTATTATTTATCGACGTTCGTTCAGTGTCTGACCGTGGATCGATGCATAAAATATTGGTTATCGGACCTCCGTCACGCTATCGTTCTCATTGTCAGCATCGCTTATGAGTTTCCATTGTTTGAGCTTGTACCGTAATATCTTTTTAGATGCGAGGAAGATTTTGCAATAATTGACAATGAGAGCCAGCTTCGGGGACGATGTTTCTCATCAAATAGAACGGATACGTTTTAACTGCACATTTCATTAATATTAGATACAATTGATCGTGCCAATGGCTGGCTATTTCGTCGAATTATTCAATTTATCATAGAATTCATTATTTTAACCTGTCTTTGTAAATACTCGCGTGTGCGTAATATCGTCTACAAGGAGAATATATCTCCTTTTCGTAATGAAAGAAATATCAGAATTAATTCGAACGTACGTTCGTTTCTCCATGCCGTGTACGAACGTAACTGTTACGTAGGTGCGTAGTTCCACGCAAAGAAACGTACAACGTACTTTGTTCCGTTAAAATTCTCTTTGTTCAAACGATCTATGGATAATCAGAAGATTCTCAATTTTAAAGGCTCTTAAGGTTTTAATATACACGCGCAACACGCTTCGTGACTGTATACGCAGTCAAACTTGCAAAATTAAATTAAAAAAGAACGCGTACCGTAAAGACGAGAGTTTCGATCGAGTGTTCTCGCATAAACTAAATCGTTACTTCGATCGACAGTTTTTGCGTTAGCTGAAAACGCAAGACCGTCATACCGTCGCCCACATGGCATGCGATTGAATTATGGACAGATCATGTTTCACCATAATTACTTAGCTGCTTTAGTCGAAACACGTGGACAATGTACCGGGACAGCATCGACCATTGAGCCTCCTGACGCAGATCGGACCAATTCAATCGGATAGCAGCCAGTTCTGCTGACGATCCTCCAACTAACTGAAGGATGTCTTATCTATCGACGTATTAGTTCCGCGGTACGCTACGATAATATTCGATTACAAGAAGATACAAAAATAGCGGAAGCACGTCGTTCCAAGTATTTGTGTTCTCTTTGTTTCGACGCGTACGCGTTTCAACATAATATTATACGTGGAATAACGGAATCGTGTAATGTACGATCTATGTCAAGTGTGACACTCGGCGTGTAATGTCAAGCTGATGCATAGCTCAGAGTATTGACTCGTCTATCTATGCATCTATTCGTCTATGCTTCTGTTCCTTGAATCGCGTACTGTTACAGTTTGTAGGAAATAAGGGATTGGTAATGCGAGCAGACAGACACGGTGAACACGGGATGATTACACGAGCTGTCTTCGTTGTGTGCCGCGCCCCGCTTACGAACCGATACTATTTGTCTCTCGTACACATCGGTCAATTAAGGCCTATGTGCTTTTGTGTCCTTCCAGCGAGCAAACTTACCCGCGCGCGCTCTTCATCCCAGAATGTCAGCCGCCGCTGACAGTGCCGAGCACTGCGAAACGTCGCGTCCTGCATTCCAGATTCGTTTCGATTAGTCTTGAGAGAGACAGAGAGAGCTGCGCATAATTGGAAGGCAAAGCGAATGTAATCGTCGTATTTCAGGATTCCCAGGCCAAAAGTTTGTTTTCCCTCGGTGAAATTGGCTTGCGTTCGACCTAATTACGCTTTATCTTTTCATTGCCGCGATCGTAGAAAATAGTAGGTGGTAATCGTATTCTCTTGATCTTCTCGCGTTACATATTTCGCTATTTGTTCTGTCGTGCAATAACGTCGCAACGTCTTTTTCTTCGGAAAAACGCGACAGTGTCGCGACTGGTTTACTAACTCGTCGTAACTCGTAAGGATTATTACGGTTTATTAACCAGCAACGATACTGTCAGGTTCTTTCAGAAAAAAAAGGAAAGAAAAAAAGGAAAAGAAGGCGAACTAACGTTATCGCACGACGGTAAGAAATAGCGAAATATATAACGCGGAAAGTTCAGGAAAATACGATTACATCCTACTATTTTCTACGATTACGACGACGAAAAGATAACGCGTAATTAAGCCACACGCGAGTCAATTTCACCGAACGAAAATCAATTTACGGTCTGTGTATGCTGAAATACGACGTTCACATTCGCCTCGTTTTCCAATTATGCGCAGCTCTTTCTCGCTCGTTTTTTTATTCGTTCTTAATGAAGCATCCCTTTGGAGATCGTTGCGTCGTGACATCGGAATTTTTGGGATCGCATCATCGGCAGTAAGTTGCCCGAAATACAGCTCGACCGTGTTACGAAAGGATAGGCCATATATAAGCAGCTGTTATTGGCAGGCTCGATATACGCGCGATAATACGACATATAGAACGCGTATACCGCCCACGTTCATTGCCTAATGGCTCATATGGTGAACATACAGCAGGTGCACTGTGTGTATACCGTATGCTTGCTCCTTGCAGTATACTACGGCACGTGTAAATTACCGCGTAGAAATATCAAACCTTGTTCACGAGTTGCTTATTCTCCCGGTCACAAAACTATTTTACACGGTATTATTAAATCGTCGAACGAGTATTACGCGATTATCCCTTTGTCGTTAAAATTTCGAAAAACGTCGATCTCTGTACATACAACTTTCCACGGTAAGGACTCGACGAATACAGAGTTTAACGAAACCGCGATATTTGGAAAACGCGACAAGCAGATACTTACATTCGGCGGAATCGTATCGCTTCTTTCGATTTCTTCTTTTCTAATTTCTTCTAATGTCGCATACTACATATGTATAAGAGAACTTGCGACGCAATGACTATCATGGTTACTCATTATATGAACGTAAACGTATTTAATCATGTATTGGATTGGCAACTAAAGCGATTGCGGATTTTGTCATTAGGTGGTATTGACAAAATCCGCAATCACTTAGTTACCAACCCAATATGATTTACGCGTGCGTTATATCCGATACAAGGATATTTCTCATTTTCTGAGACTGAAACACGAGCGTGTATTTCACTTTTTAAATAAAGACGGTTGATTTATGTTTCGATTGTAAAAAATTTGTCCAGAGAATATAGACAACGAGTTAGTCGAAGTTGTAGCAAACATCTATTATTACCGTGATCTCGGTTGTAAATTTGTCAGCCAATAATAACGTAGTTCTATTGGTCGCGTGATCGGTCCATTTGCTTCGAGATAACCCGAATAATTGAATCGATTGCGTTCGTTGTATGTGGCAGGCCGACGAAGGTGTGTAACGATATCATGGTGTTTCACAGACGTGTTTTACCACACGATAGTTTTACAGAGATATTATAGGTGCAAATGAATGCGCCAGATTAAATGCTACAAGGTGGTGATAAACGCAACCGTATTGTCAGATATCTCGAAAAAGAATCAACCTCTCTAGTTAAGTGGGTCGCGAGCCGACAGAACCAAAGATCCTTCGCTTTCCGGGCAAACTCGCTTGTTATCAGTTAACCAACCGAGGCCCTCGATGTCTATCTTTGTCGCGATCTACGCATACTAAATCCGTTTTCCTTCGCCGCTATAAATCTTGCAGCGTGTAATTAAGATAAGAACAGTACGAATATGTCCGGGAAGAACTTTTGTGGTTGAATAATTAATGAAAACGTGTGATAAATTCTGCGACGACGTATGATGAATGTGTACAGTGTGTTATTTATCTAGGAACAGTAGATATGGAAACGAGCATGCAAATGTGTAATTAACGTGAACAGACGTTAAAATCGTAAATATACTCCTTTGATAATGTTCTCTCTCTCTCTTCTCGCTCGTACTCGCACAACGCGGTAAGAAGAGCTCGAACAATCGTCAAATAAACGCAGAGGAGCGTCTAAAAATAAAAGTAGCTTGCTTGATATTGACTTTGACGTGTCCATCCGTGGTACGTTGAACGATCTAAATTTAAACCCTTTCTATTCTTCATAATAGAATTAAAACACGTATGGAGACCTATTTTACGACGATAAGTCGCAACGTAAATATCCCGCCTCTCCTTAATACGAAAACACACTTAGTTAACCATTGATATAATAAAGTTATGATTAATAAATAAATATAGTAAAATAATAGGAGTCGTCTCTTGACAAGTATACAATGGATCGTTTTAATGTTTCGAGGCTCGTGAGAGGAGCTGATAGAATTGTCGGCATTGTGTTATTCTCCACAGTCTACAGTTTGTAGTCTACGGTCTACAACCAACAGAGAACGGTGTTACAACTTGTAAAATTAATATTCTTGGCGCGTAATCTCTCCTGTTTAGGGGTAGGTACGCATCAACAAGTTTACCGCTATAGCGGTACGCCACAAAGGCAATGAATCCGGTATATCTGTTTTTCTACGCGTAGACACTCACTTTTAACGTGGAAAATAATCGAATCGGAAAATCCGATCTTTCGATGGAATCAATACGGTACGAGTCCTATAACGATATACCGATATATTATACTATCTACGTATTCTATGTGTATAATAGAATTACGTAGCGCGTAGGAATTTGTTCGTTTAAGAAAGGAAAAACTGGAGAGCAATGGACGACGTAACGCGATTGTTCGCTACCGATATAATATACGTATACCGTGTCAAAGATAATTCTCCCAAGAATTTGCTAGAAACTAAAGGATATTACCTGAAATTGCAGAGCAGAAGAACTTATCCTGGTCTAATCGGAAGGCGAGAATCCCAAACAGGGCAAGTAGTACGTAGCTACGCCATGCATGTAGTCGTAGATGCCAGGTCGTATTTGAAGCAGGTAGTAGCTAGCAGCTAACTTGGTCTTGCAAGCCAACTCCATGCTCCGCAATTCTAGTCGGTTATTCGTACCATTCGTACGCTTGAAACACCATCGATATGGTGGTAGACCTTTCGTTTATCGTCTAATTGAAATTCTACTTTCGTACAAAGACAGTGGCGAGACAAAGCTGCGTGATGGCATAATTAGCGAGAAAAAAGGAGAAAAAAGAAAAAATGGCAGGAATGGTGCGGGCTTACGTTTCGAGCCTTCAGGCGTTTAACCACGGTTGCCGGAAACCCAGTGGACGTCGATGGTAGCAGGGGAAACCAATAAAACACACGTGGCGATAAATCGCGCGTGGTCGCGCGGGCGTCGTCGAGCGGGCAATAATGGGTACCTCGTGGCTGGGCAAGCTGTCCTACCAAGCCGGAAAACGGGAAGGGTTACTTTCAGATCCCACGTATAGCGAAACTCTAGTGCGGTTGCTCGTTCGTCCGGAAGCAGCCGTGTACTGTGTACTAGGTCACCGCTTGATCTATCGCATGTCGTTCTAGTCTGCGCCACTCGTGCTCCTCTTACGAAACTGCTCGCTATGAATTCGCATTCGTTCGACCATCTTGCCATCGTTATTAGTTTATGCGATATTAATTATACGTTCGTTGTATCGATGTACCACGACACGGATAATAGAGGAATAAGGTAGATAATTATACCTGATATGGCATATTAAAATATGAACTTAGATTTTAAACGCGATATTGTATCGCACGTTAGACGTCTGTAATAGACGACACGACAACCAGGTCGTGAAGTTATTTCGCTTTCGATAATCTGCTATTTCCTAGGTTGCCCGAAAAGTTTCTTTCGTTTTATCAGGAAATATTAATATATGCGCGGTATTTTTAGTTCTATATCATTTCATTGAATTATATATTCATTTTGTTCTATTGCCACAGAATAGATTATACGTAATTCGATAAAATGATATGGAACTAAAAATGTCGCGCATATATTATTATTTCCTTTTAAAACGAAAGAAACTTCTCGGACAACCTAGGATACATAGTACGGTGTCGTGAAACTCTTAAAACCTTGGAAAAATAAATAGGAAAAATAAATTCTGGTACGTTGACCGCCTGATGTTCTCAGATCAATTGCGTAGGCGTCGTAAAGACGATATCCTCGAACGACTTTGAAAAGAGAGACACGCGGTAAACCTTGTATAATACATATTGAATTTGTTATTTAAATACGATATACGATATGCTCGTGCAAGGATACGTGAACATTCGGAACTGGATGGACGCGATGATAGGAATTTCAAATACTCTTTTTATCAGCGATTCTGTTTAAATTTAAGGTACGCGATGACTCCCGTCCGTGGCAAATATCGCGTATGGTAATATTCGGCAATGGCGGAAGCATATTATTATTATAAATTTAGTTCGACGTCCTATGTGGATTTAATATACAATAACAACGAGTTTATATAATATCGCCTGCTTTTTGCGTGTACGATCATTCGATATTCTAGCTGATAAAATACATAATGTAAATAAGCTACTGCCTCCTCTAGAGAATACAAAGGAGTGCAGTTCACACTACAGTCACCTCGGAATAAAGTTGAAAACTTTATGGATAAGTTTATCCTTTCCTAGATTTCTCACAGGATCTTGAGAAATAGCAATGAAAGCCCGAAAGAAACGGCTATTTCGCGAGACAATATCAGCTTGTACCGCAAAAAGAAACGTGTACGAACGTAGAGTTTCAATCACCTCGTAAAGGTGCTCGAACAGCATTTTCATCTTCTCTATATAAAATATAGCTTCGGTTACGAAATCAACAGAGCTCTTTCTATCTTTCTAAGGTCCTGCTCGTTTCAAGCTCCTGTTACATTACAGCGGATATCCTTTTTCGAGACATTTCTCAGACGAACACGCGTATACCAACATACAGAGAGCAGTACGATGTTGCGTATACGATGTTGCTCTATGCTAAGCTACGCGCGCAGCACTGGCAACAATTTCTCGCTTACGAAAACGGCGTTGAAACTACTAATTCTGTTTCTAGTGGTAGAAGGAGACGTATATTTAGTATTTATAGTTTATAGCACCTCTGATAGAGATAAACGTACATTTGAACTAACGTACGTACGAAATAACTAGTTTACCTGCTATTCCTATATACTACGTTTACATACGCTGTATACTAAGTTTACTTATCCTTCTGGAGCTACAGGTTCCTACAAAAGTGATTGCCACCATTTGCCAGTTCAAAAGTACACGCGCTTCCATTACTACGATTATCACGATTTAATGAATTTCGTGGCCACAACGTATTTGTTGGTTACGTTATTTGTCTCACGCACGTATTACGCATCGTCGTTATTGCAAAGGTGTATGTCTCGAAGTTTCTTATTTAAACGGAACGGCGGCTCGGAATGCCTCTGTATTCGACGCGTCGCCGGCTGAAAACATCTCTAAAAACATTATTTTATACGGCAGAAAAATTGAAACAGGTAGGGTACCTAATTTTTGCGGTTAACCTTTCAATTAGCCCGCTTTCTAAAGAGGAACATTGTTTTTTGCGTTTCCGTGAAATGAAATTGTAAGCAGCCCTCCTGCTGCTTCAAGCTTTCGACCTATTTCAGGCTCGAGCATTGTGGCGCGTAGGAGAGATGCATAAATGAAATTTTGTTTAAAGGAGATGCACCTCGACGATGCATCAACCGGTTCTTCGTTAATATTCCTCCGCGAGTCGTTGCGTTTTCTCCTAACGTATGCTTGTTACGGAGAAGCTTTCGATTATGTCGAAAGAAAAGGACTCGGATGATATTTTCACGATAACGCGTGATTCGAATTCCGGCCCACGATATACTCCAGTTTGGCGAAAGTTTGTTTTCGAGGAAAGTACGATAGTCTCGTATAGTGTGCGGCGGTGCGTACGTCGTATCGAATATAAAAAAGCGTTCGGTCGAAAACTTTTCTTTTCTCATGCTTTCGTTTTTATTTCTGCCATTGTATTCTCTTCGCTATTCTTCCATGTATTGAAATTTCGAGGAAAAAATAGCGAAAGGCGGAATAAATTGCTTTTGTAGGACAGTTTCCAGCGGAATGATCGAATATTTATATAAAGTGGAAAATTCCAACGTTTGCTTCGTACGATGCGTATACTGTTACATACAGACGTCAATGGTAAAGTGGTAGCCGGTTCGTTAATTCCACTTGTAGTTGTCGCGTTGAAAATTATTTACCGCGTTGTGAACGCAAGTTAAAAGCAAAAAGTCGAAGGTCGAGTCAAATTAGACGGTCACGTTGCTTCGACACGACGACATATCGACCGATATTTCGTCGCATTACAGTCAAAAGTGGAGCAGAACGAATGAAATCCTTTGTCCGTTAAAAAGAATAAAAATTGAAGTATCGTTACATTACGTATAGTTAATGAATTCAAAGCCTACCTTTTATCGTTTAGCGAAATTATCTCTTTTTTCCCCCCCTAACATCTGCGTTTCATTCTGCCGCAACGAAGTGGGTCGTCGTCAGGTTAATGACTCATTAACGTAGCTGGACGTGACAGATCTGCAATACTGCGGGCAGCATATTATACCCGTAACCCAGAAGTGGTGCCTAATTAACGCGTGGTATATCTTGCTTCGTTTCCATGTATCGAAATCGGATCCAAGCTCTTGCGTGTCTCGTAGAACGCGCGTGTGTTTCGCGAACGATCGCTCGGGTTGATAAAACGTAATGATAAAATTGATGGGCGCGATTCCCTGTATATTATGTTAATTATGTTATCGGTACGAGCTGTATAATTAAACAAATCCTGATTATCTTTTTTTAGAAGAATTTCGATGACCTTGTGTGACGTCGCGTAACACTCTACCTAGCCCAAGCCACACACCGCGGGCAAGATAGCAACCAGATGTCTTCGGATACTCACTGCATACCCTCGATAGTCTCAAGTACCTTCCATAAATCTCAGGAATTTTCTAGTAGAGGTCCTTCGAACCGAACAAACGTCTGTTTCCGAAGCATTTTCTAAAGACCATTGTCTACTACGGCTTGACAAGGGAAAGTTAGTTTTTCTCACGTATGATGCAATTTTCCTCCCACTAACCACTTTCTCTCGAGGGCGGTTAAGACCCTTCGTTTAACCAATTAACAACGAAGACTATTTCCCTCACTCTCTTAGCCAAAATCGTCACCAACAAATCCGATGG
>NT_176636.1:898935-926003 GCF_000188095.3 Bombus impatiens | reverse complement strand
AAAATCGTCACCAACAAATCCGATGGTCCCGTGCGCTAGACACACCCATCCTTAGCTTTCCTCCGCCACAGCATCGTCTCCGAACATCACTGATTTTACATCGTTCGAAAGGTCAACATCCTTTAACCGGGTATACACACCCGTAGATCAGTCACTCATTCATCTCGTACATACGCACCAGCGTAATTGCCTTCGTTATAAGTTGTTGGAATAAACGGTGAAATATAACTTACTATACTGTGTATAGTATACTATCATATTCATTCAACCACCTCTGTTATCTTAACCGAAACAGAGGAACGACTACTTCGCGGCGTCGATTAACCGAATCGTAGCGAGAATTTACGCCTCTCGCTGACGCGTTTTCCTCGCGACCGCGTCTCTCCGCGAACGGTCGTAACACCTTGCAACATGTTGCCGGGGCCACTATCCGCAACGTGACATAATCAAGTTTGGTCAAACTCAATATTTTTCTTTACGTTACAACGTTTCCAGATAGATGCTTAAGTTATGGTGTGATAGTTAATATCTTTCATTAAAAAATGTTCGTTACGATTAACCATTCTGCACGATTAAAATTTTTCTGATTATCGGTATTCATTATCGATAATGGGAACTTTATTTTGGTTACGAACAACCATTATCGATGGTGGAAATTTCATTTTGGTTACTATTAACCGATATAAATGACCAAAATTTGTATTTCTTACCGATAACCATTATCGATGGTTTTTTATTACTTTAATTTTATTTCGATTACTGCTAATCATTATCAATGACAAAAGATTTTTCCGATCACATTTGTCATTGTGAATTGACTTTCGTTCGAATAAAAATTATTTTTTTATTCAATCGCCTGCATCGCTTAAATAGCCCAACCTGCCTACTCCTTTCTATTTGCAGTATTCAGTGACCGGAATTTTTATGACTATTTTCGTTGTATATTTTGTAAAACCTCGTTAAGATTCACACCGAGCAAGTAACACACCGACTGTTTCACGCGGCGTACGTGATACCAAATATATTTTCGCGCATGTTGAAAACCAGAATCAACTACCTGTTATACATATAGAAAAAAATTGTTCAAAATAATCCCGACGGCGCGCTTCAAGAGTATCGAAATCGCTGGGAATCGTCGATAACTATTCGACAATCCGATCTTCTGTTTCCTTGGAAAAATCGGTGTATTCTGTATACAAGTTGCTCGGAACTGTCGTCGATACTCGTTCGGTTGGGAATTAAAAATTAAAAGAACGAGACAGAGTTGTTCGAATGTTACGAAAATTGGATTACGTCGGAGAACGGCAGGCTACACGAGCCAGACGGCGGGGAAGCGACAAGCGACGCGGCAAGTTGCGTTCAACGGTGTAGCCGCAATGGATCGCAACCGGGTCATTATTCATCCGCGCTTTATACATTATTTCACGCTTGGATAACCAGATACTCGGCCTGCAGGCTCGTACAGCTCCTTCCTCTGTTTACGAGCCTTTCAGCGGAAATGGAAAATGTCGGGAATTCGCTCAAGTGCCTTGACACAAAACTCGCCACCGCGCCACGCCGCGTTCCGCTCGCGGCGAATGCAATCTGCGACGCTCGCGTTGCATCGAGAATAGCTTGTGCCTTCGGCGCTTGCTGCAGGCAGCTTAAACTTAAACCTTGCTTCCTTCTTTCTGTTAACAACCACGGACTACGGAATGTGCAAGGACTTGCCGAGTTTTGAAGCTCGAACGAGAGCGCGGAACTTGCCTCGACAAGCTTTTGAGGCTGACACTTGGTCACCGGCGATTCCGATACTCTTTCTTTCCACTTTCTTCTTTCTTCTTTTGCTCGCTGGCAAACGTGTCACGAATGCTAGTTTACGGAAAAATCCATGGGCCACGTTGTTTCGGGTTTGCCCCTATCGTCAGTGACACCTGTGACGCTCGTAACTGAACCTTCGATATGGATTTGCGTGACGCGTGCGGCCCATTCCGCCGAACGTATATTTCACTTTCGTTCGAAACCGAGCTTTCGTACGACGTTTCCAAATACTCGTCGAAGCATAGGCACGCTGTCGTTCTCACGATGATCATATTACCATCTTAAAAAGTGCAGCTATTAGCTTGTGCCAAAAGTGTCCTTCGCAATGTGCGCGCAGTGCTTTATCTGGCAATGTTTACATAAACATGAAACCTGATCTGTCAGATGTAAATAGAACAACGCAACAGTGTTGAGGTATAGAGAGGATTCGGAAATACAAATAGTTTACTTTATTTCGCACACAACAGCTATACGTATATATTACACTCTGAAGACCTCGATAACCACCTTGCACGCACGCTTGTTGTCAATCGACTTTTCTAGATCCTACTAACAACTACCACCAGTCCTTTGTCTCAACTGAGACCAGGACGCCCACTAACGCTTACACACACATTCACATGTACAGAGTAAATGTATCATCTACCTAACAAACAGAACAAAATGCGTCATACATAATTTGATAGAATAATGTAAAACAAGCAATGTCGTGCATCTATTATTTCCTTATAAAACAAGGGAAACTATCGGGACAACCTAATACTGTTAGACTCAACTAGCTCGTAAACTCATCTAGCTTCAGTCGCTGCATGAGTTATAATGTTTTCCCGTATTGTTACCTTGTTTTTCGATCGAATGACACAGTCGCGTTGATACGTGCAGCGGACACTGACATTGTGATCGGGGCAACGAACGACTAGTGAACACGCACCGTTCAAACGACACTGGTTAGCGCGATGTAAAATAAATAGAATCGTTTTATTAGATTATTTATTATTTTATATTAGACACGGTAGGCGTGTCGCAAATTCACAATAACATCGTAACGAATGGAACGGTCGAGTTGTACCGGGCGTCGCTTGAGCTCGACTCGCTGTTACTTTAATGGCTTGATACTCGCGCTGCATGTAAATGCAAGCGGCAATAAATTTTAATTGATTCGTATATTTAAAGGGTCGTCGTCATCGTGAATAATTGGAATTCCACCGACAGGAAGAATGAGCGGGTAGGGTAGTTGCGTGGCAAATCATAAATCACGATCGATAGGACTTTTACGGTGAAGTATGTTCGAGCGCGTTAATACACGAACGTTTTCGATTTGCTGTTGAATTTGAAATCTATTAGTCTTTCTTTGTACGCCGTGTTACGGTGGATGAAATAACAGGTGTACACTGTACACGGTCAAGTTAACGCGCTGGAAAATTTAATAAACGGAAAATACAACGCTGCCAACTTTGTTATACAATTATGATATCTGTAAAGAATTGGAGGTTAAAGCTTTTGTTTTTTAAAATATACGACAGAGCCGAGTACTCTTTGAGCGATTAAGACACACGTGGAATTTCGTACGCGTTAACTCTTTGCGGACGAGCGCACTCTCGACTGTGATTCGCAGGTCGACGATGTTTTACACGAAACGAGATTATAAATTATAGACTTTTCGAAACAATGTTTAACGTATAAGCTTGGATTAAGAGTACAAGTAACACGATAAAAGCTTGTTTCTCGTTTTCCTCCGGCAGATTATCTGTCTGAGCACGCTATACAATCTTGTCTTTTTCTACCTTTTCGTATAACGTGCAACGTTTCATCAACGTAGCCTTCGTGGTTCACAGAAACAGAAGACAGTCGAACAAATTTCGCATTGGCGTTTCTCGTTTGCTTGCCACCACGGTGTCTTGAAACGTTCGTCAACTAATAATCTGCGACGAAAATGAAAGAAAAACAATTTAATCGAGTTTCACACGTTTCATGAAAATAAATCATTTTTCCAACTCGTAACGAGAAACCAGAGTAATGTGACCACTTAGCAGAAATTATTTTTAACGTTTTGAGATCAAAAGTAAAAACAAATAAAGTTCATTCCTGTGTCTAAGTATGAAACAATCGTGGCAAATGAACAATCCCTGTACCTGTGCGTACAACATGTAAAAAGCAAATAAAATGTATTTTATTACGCTAAAAATAAGAAATAAATAAGCAGTTTTAGAATATACAGACGTTCAGAGAAAAAGATGGACAAAAGTAATTTTACTCTGGCTAGAATCGCGTTTCAGGGTTCTTTATCACTCGCGACTGGTAACGCCGAAGTTTCTCACAAATTCCTTCATTATGGAAACATTTTTGTAAATGGATTTTTACCGTGTGTGGGACGTAACGGCTTCACTGCGCGACTGTGAGATTTATGGCACGACATTTGCTATCGAGGCGAGAAAAGGCGAAGGCAGAAAATTTGAAGATACACGTTGTTCGTCGAAATTACTGGAAAGTCGTGTACCATCTGACTGTTGCTAACCAGCCAGTAGAAAATTAAATCTTTCTCTCGAAAATAGTCGATCGTTTTTGTACGTGTCCTAAATCTCGTGAATGTGTTACGAGTATTGTTCGGGAATCGGGCAAAGGTCGACTTTATTCTTCTTAATAGAACCGCACAGTTTTTAACACATTAATTGAGCTGTCATGGCCATACCTCGTAACAAGTTATTAACCTACTTATGTCTAGAAAGTATCAATACTTAACGAACAATTCTTTGGAAAAGCCGAAGAATTTAAATAAAATCATTGAATATTGGATTTTTCTCAAATATTAACAACCAAACGTAGGTGCAATTTTAAGAACGCAGTCAAATAATCGTACGTTCAATCGTAATAACTTGCAATGGAGGTTGCTGTTCGCTTCTCAAAGTACACAGTGGCCTCTGTTACGTAGTTAATCCAATTAACAATTTTACTTTTATATTCTCCTTTATTTTATATCGCTATATTTATCCTTTTGTATTCTACTTTAACAATTCCTTGACATTTCGTACGCAGTTACGTCGGCGTTTGCGTTACTTTTATCCACTTTACTTCATACCTCGTAAACATAGATTAGGTAGAAACCAGCGTGGTTTTCGAAGGTGACTTTTTCAGAACAGAAAATCTGGCAAAAAAAAGAAGAAAAAGTATTTTGTTTTCTTCGACTCGTTTCTGCATGAATAATCATCCCCAATCGTGTAAAGTGTTCAAAGAAATACGCGCCACCTTACGAGGCAGAGAAATCGCATACCCTCCGACTGTAATCCCTTCTTTTTGAGAAAAGCGAAGCTACGAAGTTTCACTTGCTCGCGGAGTCGCGACGCGGTGTGATTCCTCTTGCTTTTTGACATTTCAAAGAATAATCTACGTGTAAGAGACTAATCCGAGTGACTAACTATGTGCAAAGGGAATCTTCTTGCGCGTGTCTTCTGTTGTCACGTGTAATATTATCGTGGAATTAATATCGTGTAACTCGACCAGATGGACATTAGCAACGTCATAGTGCTGGATTTCAGCAATTCGAATCGCAAGCGAAAGCAACGTTATTCTAAATTTCGTGTCGTGTACGACGATTCGAAAAAGAGAGTCGGTGGAAGGTCTTTGGCCGAAGGGTAAAGCGAGGCGCGATACAGCGCAACGATGCGTCGTTTGAAGAGCGTGGCCATTTGCTCGCGATAAACCCGTAAACGCTGGCTAACAGTGCATTAAAAGCGGATGGCCATTAAAAATTAGCCAGGCAGGTAAGCGCAATAAAATAATTGGCGCGGGTCGCGCAAAACGCGGTAACCGCTGCTTAAGCAAATTCATTCAAATTGCGGAAATATGAGAGTTTTAAGATTGCAAATTGCATTAAGCGGTGATTACGGGCTTGCCACGGTGGAATGACGCTAAACGGCTGTTTGTAGTTGCCCCACCTCTTTTCAGGGCACACGCTATTGCCGATGCAAATAAGGAGATACGCGGTACAAATTGTTCAAACAACTTCAGTGGCCATTAGCACCGCGATTGGCTGCCTCTCGGCGTTGAAATTTCGCAGCTGCTTTGCGATTTTATCGGCGCTATTCTGGAAGTTCCCGCGGCCAAGAGGGAATCGAAAGGCAATCGTGCGTTTTCAGCGTGCACTTTCCAACTGCTTTCATCGCGTTTGTTCGATTGTTCGTTCGAAAAATGCACGCCGCGAGTGCAGACAAATGTTTGAAATAGCGGCATGCTATGCGAAAGTTTGCGGTTCGCTATCTCTTTAATTCGCCACTTAAACGATCCATCCACGTAACGTCGATGATAAACGAAAATAAGGCGACTTTTTCCATCGCAGAACGCTGTCGATCTTTAGGTCGCGCAATTCGTTCGCTAATCGTCGCGAGGATAATCGAAAGAAAGAACGGCCGAATGCGAGGGAACGTTTGATGATAAATTGAAAGCACTCGCGGCACGCGTGTTTTCGCTCGGCGCCGGTGATACTCGAGGATGATGGGAGCAAAGAAACTCGCGCGTGCGCCAAGCTATGCCCGAGGAGGACGGAAATTATGCCGTGGTTTACATCCTCGTGAACGTTTTTAATCTCGTGTCAGCGGCAGTTCCCGCAACGCGAAATTAAGTGCACTCGTTAGCAAGCCGATGTTTGCTAATGTGAGAAAGATTCGAGCTTCCTCGGGTTCTTATCTTTTTCTACTCGAGCGCTACGGTGTTTCCCATTAATTCGCAATTCAGTCAGCCCGTCACAGGCGTACCACCGAGTACGATATTCCCGCGATATTTCGTATCGTATTGCGTGTTTTTTTGCGCAATTGAAAACGTAAACCTTCGAAGTATTCAGTCGCTATATACCTCTTTGTCTTATCGTTGAAATACGATATTGCTAGCTTTTTTGGTATTCGAGCTTGTCGATCTATGCTCGTATCGTGCGAAATGATCGCAGCTTGATGACGTAACGCGAGTAATGGGACAGCGTGTGACCACGTATGGCCGTAAATATAAAACACAAAGAAAGCGAAAGAGTCTGCATTCGGTTGATCCACCACATACTAACGACCACTGTCGTCTACGAACTTTTCCGATATTAGGACGCTAAATATGTAGATAATAGCTATGTACATGCACCTACGTGTTAATGCACATACGCGTGTATATTGTAAGAATTAAAATCGACACTGCAGGAAAATTGATCGCTCCGGTCCATAAAGCCCTATAAGTCTCGATGACTCGGTTGATCAGAGGCGACAAATTAAAGGACATAGTAGTTGCTGTTTTAAAATAATTGTTTAATTTAATATAGTTTGCGTGGAGGATGGCACGTCTGTACGTCTGATTTTCATTAACCAACTGGTTCTCGCTGTTTGAACCATTTGAAGATGGTTTGACCATCTAGGGCCATTTGGCTGCGCGCATCACGCACAAAGGAACACCAAAGGAATTGTCCTTGGCCAATCGTAGCGACACCTTGTCTCGTTCCTCTCCCGTTCGCACCACGAACCAAACACGAAGGAACAAAGGAATATTGTATATATATACACATACATAAATATATACATTTAATTCTATATACACACACATATATATATAATTAGATTAAATACAGGTAAATATAGATAAATTAGATAATATAACCTCGATCTTATAATAATCCAACAGCGACAAATCTAATTTTTAGCGTACGTAGAAGTGACGAAATATAGTGGAATTTCTTATCCTAAATCGGAGAAGCAGCGTATTCGTGACGCGCGGCCAGGCCAGGGTTCGACCGGTGATGTCCGAAACGAACGCGTTATCTCGAAAACGCAGTATAACTGGCCGGTCGTACGGCGTTGATTATGATCGTAAATAACAATCGGCCGCGGTATCGACGTTCACCCGATGTCGCTGATGATGTATGTGTGTAAGCACGCGTTGCGCTCGATTCACTAGCCGGCCGCTTAGAAAAGCAGGAGGGATTATCTATCAATCATAACCATCTACCGACACGATTTGCCGTTAACGAACGCGTACCTGTAACCGTTTCGCGACCAGCTACGGTTTGTTTCCGCGTCAGAATCCGCGGCAGCTAGTCGGTGGCTTTGACAGGCTGAATTTCATTAACACGTGGATACCGTGACGTTGTAACAAGCCTCGACTCAGTTTCGCCCTGATCTAACATGTTCGACACTCGTTTCGATGCTCCACATCGTTGCTGTTCGTTGTTATTCGTATGCAACTCGTATAACAAAGCCGGAGATTCGCGTTAGGTCGTCCGAAAAGTTTCTTTCGTTTTGTAAGGAAACGATGGACGTACAACATTTTCCGTTTGTTATTATTTTATCGAATTACGCACGATCCGTTTTGTTCTATCAAAATAAAGATCACAACGTTCGACAGATTAGGTCTCGCGTTTGTATAAATAAAGATGCGTTGTTGTAAAAGACGTGTGTGCGAAAGAAAGACACTTTTCGGACAACCTAATATATTACGACGACCAGACTAGCGGCTAGACGGATCAAATGTACGCTTCGCAGGATGAAACTACTCGATCGCGAAATCTCGGGTATTTGCTAGATTACTGGCTTGACCATGCGTCGCTGGCTGCACTTTTACTATTTGCAAAACGAAACTCGTTGGATGCGAAAACTGTTTGATCCATCGTGCAACAAGGTTTTAGTCCTGGATGAACGCAAAATAGAGAGAAAGAAATTGCTTACACGCTTCGTGTCGTTGAATTGAAATCGGAATTTAAATTCTGTTTTCCTTGCCATACATCTGGCAAAACCATTCAGTCACCGATATCCTTCTTTTCCTCTACCGTTACGATTCCCAATTTTTTACTTATCTCCCTTCCCCTTCCCTACATCTATGCAAATCTATCTATGTTTTTTCGTGGATATTTATTAGATGCGTATATTCGCGTTTGCTGTGTCGTTAGGACATTTGGTAACTCGTATTTACGATACGAAGAGATCGAATAATTCGTGCATCAGCTTGGCAAATTGGGCCTTGAAAGTCACGAGTTATGTGTGGCAAACGCGCGCACAGTGTACACCCAACGGCCTGGCTCCCTTAGTTATTGTCGCACCATGAACCCGAGGTCGTGTCAGAGCAATTAACGGGCCTGTTAACCTCGTAGGCACGCCCTGGGGCCCCATTGACCCCTTGTGTTCCTTCGTGCCGCGGACGTCACGTACTTGACAGGTTGAAAACCCGAAAAGTTACCGCTACGTGGCCGATTTAAGTCTTCGATTTAAGGGAAAAAACGAGTGCTCGCGTCCATAAGGTTATGGGAAAATATTGGTTGCTCGTACGCCTTGCCGCTTACTGGCGGCTAAGAAACATACGTCGTTGCTTGACTGCAACTTCCGAAAGTTGGTCGCGATGTCTCGTAAATTCTATCGTCAAAGTGCAGCCACCTGCTAAAATGGCTTGAGAAAGCTGTTGTTACCGCTAGAAAAGCTAGAAAAGTTTCTCGTGACCTATCAGAGGCTGGAAAATGTTGAATCCCGAAGCTTCTGTTAACGATATTGCAGGCAAGAGATAGCTTTGTCTCGTTCGTTTCTACGAGAACGAGCACGTACTTCGATACGCGAACGTCAATGGCTGTGAAGGCATCAGCCGATTCGTGGTTTTCCTAGAAACAGGAGAATCGGCGTTTAACAAATTTGGATATCCGCAAGACGTGCGCGGAAATAATTGTTCTATATATGGTAGTTTGGCTGGCGCGGCGGAATACGCGAACAGCGACATTTTATCTGTCACGGAATTGCGCGTTGAGTTTCGGCTTTCGTCCTAGAAACTGCAATTTTTCAACGTTCTCGGAAATCGGTGCGCGCGCGACTGACTCGAGAACGTTAATTAAAATCGCACGACGAGCGTGGTTGCTAACGAAGCAAAAAGAAGTTCTTGGGCGAAACTAATCGCGTTTCCTATTGCCTCGTAAAACGCTGGTCGTCGCTCGGTCGGACGTATTTTAACAACGAGCTCCGGCCAACCGTCGAAAATTTCCAAAACGAATGCCGCTGCTGGCAACGAGAACCAGAAGTTAATGATCCCGAGAACGGTGTTTCCGATTTATCGACGTTGTTGTTTCGCAAATCGCCTCTTGAAAGTAACGATGCGTGCGAAAATTGAAAAACATACTCGAAAATTTCAGGGCCGCTCGTTATTCTCACGAACGGCGATCAAGCAAAATCGAGTTCGCGTTATATCAGATGCAAGTACCTACTAGTTTCGTTTGTAGTTCTCGTTCTACGATCCGGTGGCCGTACTAACGATCGTACTGAAAAATATGTTTCTTCCTGCATATTGTACACACACGTCGTACGTATCTAAAACATCAGAACGTTAGATACGTATCGTTCGGTGGTTACGCGAACGTGTAGTTTTGGTCGTGTTGGAGCAATTTGAAAGGACGGGACGCGGCAACTCGTTACAATTACAGAGGCGTAAATTCACTGTAGGCAATTTCCATTGGCAAACAATGAGCGATATAATAGCCAGCGAACGCGTTCGTTCGACCAACGAAATGCAACTTAAACGCGGCGACAATGACGCTGCTTTAATTTCGACAGTTTCGTCGCCCACGGGTTTCAAATGCGACCGACGTATCAGCGAGGATGTGAACATTTCATTTTACGCTGATACGCTAACTATTCAATTGGGTCGAGTTCTATCGGTCAGCTTTCCTAATTTGTTCGAATGGCGAAGCAAACGTTTCGCTGAAAGAGGCAGAGTTTAGAGCGCCGCAAACCTACTACGAGTCAATTAGTTCACCAGCTTTGGAAACTCTTCGCCATTGAAACGTATCAGGTCATTTTCCGAGTATCGCGACCTGTTAAGCGGCATGTTGTCAGAAACGAACTTGCAAACTTGACGGAAGGTCGAAGCAGATTGGTAATTCGCAACGCCGCTAGCGCGTACATTCTCAGACCGAGGTTAATCTTATTGGAATTTCTGTTCCATACGACGAACGACGAAAAAGTTCGAACGAAAAATTTGTGTCGCGGCTCGCGGTTAGTTTCGTGAGGTCAAAGTACAGCGTCGGCGTTTTCAAAAGTGAAAATTTCGTTCGTAAAATCTACGGGGTATCGCGTACGGCGTATCTATCCTCGGTGATAATACGGATACAAGTATCTGGTTAAGAATTTTCTTGGAGTTTTGAGAATATTTTACTTGGAAGAAAAATTTCCCAATCGCATACCTGTTATCTATGTAGCTTTTTCGACCATAATTACCTTCGCATTATGTTTCATGCTTCCGCATATATATATATATATATATATATATATATATATATATATATATATACATATACATAGTTACACTTTACTTTCCGTTTCAATGTTTCCTACCACTGGAGTCAACGTTGAACGAAACAACACTGGAAAATGAAACGCGAGGATAGATTGAGAAGAATACCCCTGGTATGATGAAACGCGTACTCGCGTGTCGCGTATTGACCGTCGTTGTCGTCATCGTCGTCGTCACACGCTCAGAAACAGCAATAGGGTAGGCTAGACATTCTGCATAACACAGTCATCGAAACAATAACCAAATAGTAACGGAATAGGCGCATCTGACATGCACCAAACGACAACCCCTCCAGAGGGAATAAAACCTCAGTATAGAAACCCTCCCAAATAAGCGCTAGACATCAGTCTGTAACACTTTGAACCGTCACTCGGTCGGATTTGCATAATAAATTCTATTACCATATACAAAGTTCAATTTCTTCACCTTATTTGTGAAACGTTCGAACTGCGACGCGAGGAGATCACCGGCGATCTATCATTTTCGTGATTTATTGTGTCTCCTACGTGACATCGTCGTCGTCGCCTTCTATTAAACCCTAACGCCTAACGTCTTGTTTGAAGGATAGCGGCTAGGGAATGGCAGTGCCTGGATCCAGGGCGTTTTTCATAGCCGCCAGCTACAGATTTATACCGCTGAAGTCGGCTACGCATCGGACCGTATGGATCGTCTGGCGTGTTTCGAATCCATATTTCAGAAAGACCAATTTTACTCATCCACTATCACGACTGGCCAAGTACGTTTGTATTCTCAATTACTCGCGCCAACGCTTGGTTAATATCCACCGTATCCGCCTTCCGAGGAATGCCATTTTTCAACCGGCTTCCAAAAATTAGCCGTCGCGATAGTACGAGTAGATTGCACGGTCTACTCGTAAATCACGCGACGTTAGATATACTACGAGCAAAACTACTCGTAACGGGTCACTAATAACATCATTTCGGCCAATCGGACTTGCTACAAGAAAGTTGAGAACACGCGTGGAATAACGTTCGACGCGATTCATTTTGTCTCGAACGTTCGCTACGATATACCTATACACGTACACAGGTAGGTACGTAGAACACGTACGAGCCGCCAACAACGAAACGAAATACCTGCTCGATCTTTCGTCACGCTTTCGTTCTTGTCGTATCTTGCTCCTCTTATTCGATCATTATCGTATTTCCATTTCTGCAATTTCTACGAGAAGCTATCGATCGAGCCTCGTTTTAACGAAAGCCTTTGATTAATTTCTGTCGACCAAACTCATGGAAATCGATCGAGTACCGATAGAATTTGAGCTACACGCGGACCAAAGAGGCGCCTCGACGCGGCAAGGAAAATCAGATGCGGATACAAATTAGAATTCACCGGAGACGATCGCTTGCTTCTTCGTCGCTCGCGATAACGAGCCGCGGTGTACTCGGTAGAAAATGCAAACGCCACGCTGCGCCCACTCGCGCCGTCTTAATTACAGCTTCATTGGAAGTTTTGTTCTTATAATTAAGAGAATACCTGTCATCGAAAAGTAACACGACCGGATCCGGTGTACACCGTTGCACGATGAGAATTTCTGTAATGCACTGGTTCTACATTCTTGCGAAGCACAAGTGCACGAATACAGACGCGAACAACGATACTGCAGCCATGTAGAACACTTGTGTATCCAATAACAATCCAAACCCGATTTTACTCAGTTGCGCAGCCTGCGTCCCCGTTTTGCTGAGTTGGAAACTACCTATTATACGCCTGTATTACCAGCTCTCCATTACTCTCTCTCTCTCTCCTTCCCTTTCTCTCTCTCTCTCTTTCTCTCTCTATGATGTATAAATATACAAATTAAATTTCAATTAATCGAGATACATAAATATGTTCGTTATATTCGAAGCGGATCTTTCGTCCGTCATTTTTCCTCCGAAATTTGAGACGAGAACCTTCTCGAAAGCGTCGTCGATCCGATGATTTAATCGACGTCAGCAAACCGAGAAGATCGAGCTGAATGTACGAGTCTGCTGGTCCATTCGAATTATACAAATGAACTTATTCGACGAGCAAACCGATGGTAAGATAATTCCACGTATATCGACGAGTATTTAGGAAAAATTCTATTTCGGAGATGATAAGAAACGAAGGACGAATTCGACCGGATGCAACTTGAAAGAATTACATTTTGCCAGGACTCGAATGAAAAGTGTAACTCGCGTGTATGTTGTAGGAGCGCTCGGTTGAAAAAGCCACGTCTACGATCATAAATAGCTTAGCGTTGAATGAACAGAAATTGCGCACGTACACTTCGCATAGAGTCAGCGAAAAGCTACATCGTACGATATATATAAAAACACAATCACGATGCTTATGTTAATTGGAAAGCTTCAGCCAAGAAAATCCCAGTTATAGTCTCTCGTCTCCTTCGCTCGGCGAAATTTCAATTATCTTCGTGTCAATCTAACGTTCGCCTGGCAGTTGTGCAGGTAGCATATAAATGGATGCTGATTCTTCCGCACGAAACTCGATAAAACTATACGACCGCTTGTAAGAGGTATCCTCTGCTGCAAACGTATTCTACGTCGATGTTCTTGGCTGGGTTTAAACGGCTCCAACAAAATTATAACCGTCGTAATTTTGCAATATCGTCGTCGATTACGCTATCCGAATTACCGTTCGTCCCCGGTCTACACAGCGTACGTGACTGCAGTTCTCGTAGACGTACGAAATCGAGGCTAGTCGGACCTCGAGTCAAGTGAAACGAACGCCAGATAATATGACGGGGCTATGGCGAAGGAAACGCGGCGCGCAACGGTTCCTCGGATCTAGTTCGTGCTTGCAGATGCGACACGCGAGATTTCTCGAGGGCGAGAGGCTTCTCTTTGGCTTCTCTTCCTCGTCCGACTCCAGCGACTCGAGAACCGTAGGTAAGAACGAGGGTGCCACCCTCTTGGTCCTGTACCCGCGGCGTAAAGCATTTTCACGCACGATTCACGCTCGGTCGTGGCAGAGAAAGGAAAAAGAAGAGGGAAAAAAAGAAAGGGAGGGGCCGCGGTAGGATGAAGAACGGCGGAGAGGGCTTGTACATTGTACATTCGGTTCGCCATAGATTGCTCGCGAGACTGCGGTTTTTCGTTTGAATTCACGGTACTCTACTCTCTGCGGAATGACAGGCTGAAATTGATGTAAGAGATCGCGGTCGACAGCTACAAGCTGGGAAAGTTGAATGCGTTCCACGCGAATAAATAAATAAATAGCGCGGAAGACGTTGCAAGCCGGCGTCAGCTGCGATTCTTTTTAAAAATCGATTACGTTACATTGGACGGGCGTTTAGATAACTCGCTTATGGTTAAAATCGCCGGTAATTCGCGGGGAACATTGGTGCGAAGCTACGAGCTCGCGTATAAATGCATTTGGGAAAGTCATATGAAAATATATGTGTAAAAATGGTAATACGTGTCGTATTACGTGGTAAAGTCTGGTTGCTTTCGTTAGATGAAATCCATTAAACGCGATAAATAACTTTTAGCGTAGTATTACGCTGATCCCAGACTTATTTTAATCGGCCATTCGTTCCATTTCCGATATAATAGTAGCAATGGAAAGGCAGAGGGAAACGAAGCTGTACGTTATATTACGTAGAAAAATAACACGTTGTACTTATTAAAACGCGGTTAATGCTTGATTTAAAGCGCAAAGTATATTCGTACGTAGGGACGAAGAAACGCAATGAACTCGGTAAGCGTAGAAAATGTAAATCTAAAAATGTCGATGTTTACGGAAATCCAGCGCATTTTTTCCATAATACGACGTTTACAGTTGGACCGTGGATGATCCAGTAATTCCATTCCCGATACTATTTCATATATCATCGATATCTTCGAATTATGCCAATTTATTCCTATAACGTACTTGGTCTTATATGCACAGTTCGATAACGCGACCGATCTATCGATATTTGGAAAATAGTGTTCTTTCCACGTTTTAATATTGAAGTTGGCGAAACGATTATTCAGATGTGAAATAAGTCGATTTAAAGACGAAATTTCTATTATACTTAACTATCATATTACGATATACCACGTGTATGCACTTCACTGGTTCCGACTATTCGACCGAACGATCGATCAACGATACGTTTTTACTAAAAGTAAAATGTATTCTACGCTAGGTATACGCACAAGCCAGGTCAGAGTTCTTGCAAGTTCCTAACTCTCGGCTAACTTCGTTAACGTATAATTCATTTTGTGAACTTTGATCGATTCAACGACGAAACGACTACCACAATTTCATATCTTTCTGTCTTGTTTTTTCTCCCAATTTCGAATTAACCAGCGATTGCCCATTTTGTTCGGTAATTGAAACAGCAACGATATGACGCGCGTGGTTACTTCAAACTGTCGAATTTCAGCGAATACGCGCGTACGTAGCTTTGGACAAAAACGTTACCAATTTCAAGCCGAAACGCATTTGCCCGTAACTGTATATTTCTATAGAAACAAAATATCATATTATGTGTCGAGTATCCGAAAATGAATTTCCTGTTTGAAAGGAAACCAAAATATATGTAAAATTTGCGAAATTTATATAAATTAATACAACGACGAAACGCGTCCTATACGATTTATCGATTTAAGACGGAAATTACGTTATTTTTGGTAAAAACGAAAAAAAACCTGTATATTCTGGAACTATTGTACGCCAACGGATGAAATTTTCGTTATTTATAAAGCACGGCAAATTTTACGCTACAATATTATGCGTGTATGCTATTAACCGTACAAATTTCATATACGTGCGTGAAATAGAAAGAAAATCTGACGACTAATTCGCAATGAAATTCGTGCCATTGAATTACCGGAGTACGTACATACGTCATTTAAATATACGCTGTCGTTAAATGCGTTCGATACTCGCGCACTGATTTTAAAGCGAAAGCATCGATACGTCCCGTGTATTTATTCGGACAGCGTATCCTTATCAAAGTAGAATCGATTCCGTTAACACGGCAACTGCTCGCAGAATGTTACAAGTTAACGCGTAATTTAGTGGAAGGAAATAGACGATGGTTGAAAGAAAGACGAAAACGCAAGTTAGAAGAAGAACGTACCTCCTGTTGAACGTGTGTAGGTGCAAAACGAGCTGGAGAAATCCCAAGCACGGAAGAGTTACTCGAGCCCTGTTCTTTGGCTGGCGAGAGCAGTAATAAAGTGGCAGTGTCCAAGCTAGCGGAAATTAATCGGCGAAGAAAACTGCACTGTACCCGACGCCACGCCACGCAACACGAAACGACGCTTCTCTTTCGACGAAAACACGAGCAACCTCTTATTTTCTCGTTAAGCGATTATTAAATGACGCGACGAAATGCGCGTAATTTCGCGTCGAACCGAACGTTTAATTTCAAGGACTGTCAAATCACCGAGCGAAGGACCGCGTTCCTTGTTATTATCACAACACGCGCCGACTCTGTTGTCATTGCGGTATAACGTTGTTTCTATTTCCGATAGAATCGTTGAAAGCAGACGACCTTTCCAATAGAAACAGCCTCAGTACGTTGCGAACTTTCGCACGAGTAACTTGTCCGGTGTCACAGATGAAATTCGACTAACTAAGCGACAAGATAGCGAAATTCCAAGCGCCTTAGCATGAGTGACCACTGGGGTAACATCCGGTCACTCTACCTGTTCTCGGAAGTATATAATAAGTCTTTTCCCACTTCCACGAATAGAAGAATTTAAATACTCCTTCTAAAATCGTCCAGGTGAGTCTTGAACAGTCACGCTTAGAGCTCGGAAGTGTATTGTAAACCAGAAAAAATAAAGTTTCTTCTTTTTTCTTAAGTTTCTGTTTATTTTACGCGACACTGGCGTGCGTCGTACTTTCTTCGCTCGGCCCGATATTTTATGAATATCGTCTATACACGTTCAACTTTCTTCCAAGTAATAAATCTTCGCGACTCCATTCGGCTACTTAATCGTCGCCTAGCGTACAAGATTTTGGAGAAGTGATTTATCGTTGCACGTTCACCTGGATTTCCGTGCACACGGGAAATTAAGGGAAGAAACGACCGAAGCGAGCAACGCTGACCATCGCATCATGAAAATGTTTCCTGGATAAGGTATGGCAATTGAATGGGAAATGAACGTGGTAATACCGTAAACGATATGCGATTCTCGTCTCTCGGACTAATAAAGCGCAGATATTTCTCGAGTCGATCTCCTCTATCGTTGCCTCCAGTGTCCGGATTAACTACGCGTAAATTAGTCATTCAGCCGGCCTTACTCGCCTGCAGATACGAAGCGTAGTATCTCTGGAGTTTGCATTCAATTAGTTTATACACGTAGGAATATATGTATTTGACTTGCTATCTCGAAATCTTTTTTTCTTATCAACGTTCCTTTGATATACACAGCAAAGCGTACGAATCGTTCTGAAAAGATGAAGCAAATACGAAAGTTCATAGATTCATTTGGTAGAAGCAATTGGAATTCTCTTTGGCTAAAAGGCTTGTTCGTATTTGAACAGCGTAAGCGATAAAAATTTTATGCTCTAACCAGCGTCTCTTTCGCGCGACTGATTTTAATCAAAATTCGAACGTTATAACGTGACGTAATTTCTTTCGCCACGAAAAAGGCGCATATCAGATTTAACGTATTAACAATTCTAAATATTTAATGTCTTATATTTCGCAGTATTTGAAACGTTACGATGTTTCAATTATGAAACGAGTTCGCTTCTCTCTCTCCCCCTCTCTCTCTCTCTCTCTCTCTCTCTCTCTCTCTCTCTCTCTCTCTCTCTCTCTCTCTCTCTCTCTCTCTCTCTCTCTCTCTCTCTCTCTCTCTCTCTCTCTCTCTCTCTCTCTCTCTCTCTCTCTCTCTCTCTCTCTCTCTCTCTCTCTCTCTCTCTCTCTCTCTCTCTCTCTCTCTCTCTCTCTCTCTCTCTCTCTCTCTCTCTCTCTCTCTCTCTCTCTCTCTCTCTCTCTCTCTCTCTCTCTCTCTAATATTTATGAGTTTTAGCAAAGTCGCATACGGGAATTGTAAAATTCATTTAGCGCGACTTCAATTGAAAACTTGGAATATTTTTGGATGTAAGTTATATTATGCTTCGATTACCATGAAATACAATGTTTACAAAATTATGCGCCATGAGCTTTCAACCAAATTTTAATAAATTCTGTGTCATGGGCTTTATGTTAAAATGATTTTATCTGACTGAAATGAATTGCTGCTTCACGTGCATGCATCCTTGCAAAATGTTCGTTCATATTGCACGGTTGGATGAAATTCGAGAGTCGAGGAATATGTTAAAAAAAGAAGAAAAAATAGGGGGGAAGGGGAAACGATAATATTATCCAGATACACGTAAATCCTATGTGCATAGTTATACGTAAATAGAAAAATTAGAGGCACGACATTGTGTTAAAAAATTCAGGAGTTAAAGACAAGATTCGTTGCAGTACATAATACGATATGAGCGATTCAGGTTATCAATTTATAGATAATAGCGTAGTTTTAATCAAACTCGACCATCCGGATTCGAAACGCAATCTGTAACATCTGACGTTCAACCAACCATTCAAAATTGGAAATATGTGGTTTATAGTTTGACGTGGTTTATAGCTGGTATTCGCTGTATAATTATTGCTACGAATGCTGTAACAAGAGTAGTGCCTAATGGGAATTTACCGATAAACAATCAATTTGACGAGTTAAGTAAACCTTTTACGTAAACAGTAACGAGATATCGAGTATAAACATATACACGTATCGCACAAGAAATGCAAAAGTTTTTACGATCTTGCAAAACATTTTTACGACCTTGTGTATACATAAAAAAGTCTCTCGTTTAACTGGAAACGATAAAATATCTCACGAAGGATTAAATTACTGTTTTGTGGATCGAGTGGCGAGATAGATTTTAAGATCAAATTCGCTTTTTTTTTCTAATGCAATATCTTTTAATACATCGATCGGTCGATCTCCGCGTTCCCTGTGAAAAGATATCGTTCATGTCGAGAAACTATTAGTTTAGCAAATGTTTTAATTTCGATTTGTCGAATTCACCGTATGAAAGACAAGGAAAGACGCGTTAAATTTGATAAATCAAGGTTAATCGGTTGATACTTTTCTACAGTGTAAGAGATGCTTCGACTAATGTATTGAAAGATATATTCCATTTAAAAAACGAAGTCGATCTCGAAATCTTCTCACTACCGTATCCAAAAAAAAAGAAAAAAAGAAAAAAATGATCTGCTCTACAGGATGTTTTCGTGCGAACCAAACAATTTTCGTTAAAATACTTTTTAATAACTTTAATCCCTCGTGAGATATTCTACCGTTTCCGGTTAAGCGAAATGCCACGTAACACCGAGTAAACTTGTATCTAAATTGTATACATTCGCAGAAATATCCGCTTTCCACTAGGAATTAGAACGCATTGCAGGAGCCTAGGGTATACATAAGTTACGTTCACATTTCAGAAATAAGAGTACCGTATAATAAAATGGTTTTGAACGAATCGAAAGAATTTATGATAAAATCCGAGCGATATAAATGATAGCAGTTTACTAGGAAACTATAATGTACACAACTCTCTCGCCACCGGCAAGATTTACACGAATATATGTAGTAATTCTCGTAAATTCTCGCCTTAAATACGTTGCCAAGTTACGAAGTTACGTTACCAAGTTGGTTAAATACGTTAGTTAGGAAGTCTTGCTCCCTTCCATCTCCCTCTCCATCCTTTCTTTGCGCAACCTAATCAACCGATTCATTGAATTCTCAATACCTGTAACCTGTAACACAAAGTATGTACCTGTACGAGGTTAAGGGGTCGATGAACTTGGATGAAACTGTAGTTAACACACTGTTGTAGTTTCGTCGTTTGAATACGCGGATTAAGAACACCGAAGCAGACCGATGGATGTACAATTTGACAGTGTTCTTTGATGTAATTTTCCGAAACGGGCCAACCTTTGCGAAGGTAGAAACGCAGGTAACTCGGCTCACCGGGCGACGTTTTTACGTGTAGTACGCATTGGGTTTGCGGTTATCGCATGCGAACTTACATTATCATTAACCTTTCACAGCGAGCCACGTAAATGTGTTTACGTAGCAAAGCTAGTGCCTGGAGGCGCGAGAGACCCGTAAACGGATCAAACGTATACGCGTGTTAATGGCAATCGTGTCGTGTTTACCCTTGTTCCGATTAATCAGACTTACTCGCAAATAGAACTGTGGGGACTGACGCAGCGCGACTCGACTCGGCTCGGCGCGGCGTGCCAATTCCAGAAAGAACGTTTCATCGACAGTGTCGGGAATAAAGTGATCGTCCGGCTATGAATGGGTTTACAATTTACGCCGACCAATCGCCTTCATATCGGTCTCGTTCCATTGTTTTTGATGCGTGACAATGATCGATCGACTCGGTCGATAGATCCGGTGAATTTTTACTACACGGCAATTGCAAGTGGAAAATATTGCGCGATATAGGGTCGTAGGAATTTATAGTTAAACATCGAAACGCAATTTCGTGGAAAATATTTTCAATCGATTTTGTAATTTTTCTATCCGCGTAACCTGTTATACGGCTATGGATACTACAGGATCGTTTATGGAAGAGGAAACAAGGAAGAGTAAAGAATAGAAGAAGAAGAATCGGTAGATGAACGTATTTGAAAAATTCGACGTCAACGACTTGACATTTGGCATCGAGTATTCTCGGAATACGGAGGATAAAGTTCCACGTTGGATTATTTTTTCCGCTTGTTAGTTAGGAACTAGAACGAGTAATACGTGGGTCTGTAGTTGAGAATGAATGAATTTTGAATGAATGAAAGAATGAATTTTTGCTAAAATCGCAACGCGTGCGGTTAATGCGGTGACTTGGCGATAAACTCGTTTTTCCAATATCGCGGTGTTTAGCTCCGAAACCTTTACGAGCACGATTGCTATTTATTTACTTCGAAAAATGATTACGCACGGAAATCTTCGTTAATTAGCGGGTAGCTGCATCACCCTATTTCCTCCTAAAGTACGCGAAACGAAAAGGGTGTGACACCACCGATATGCGCTTGAAAATGTCGCGCAACACCAAGAAATTACAATTGCAAATTGATTTCTCCTCTGCTATTAGTCGAAGCCTGTTACTCCTGTATCGTATCAATCGAAATCGTCCGGTATTAAATTCAGTTTTTTTTGTTCATATCGATTGGATTGTACGCTCAATCGATGCTAGATGGGAATTACATCTGGTTTGATTTTAGTTTACACGCGATTTATCCACGATATTGCGAATTCGGTTCGCTCTTTGACTTGCAGCGTTTCGTCGTCTTCTCTCAGAGATCGAACGTTCGACGATGTTTACCGCTAAGTGACGTATCGTCGACGATACGACGCGATAGTGGAAAAATGAGCCGTTTTCAGTTTTCAGGAATATGGAAACGTTTCGTAGATTTTTCTCGGCAAGTCGATCTTCCGCCATCGTCGAAGACGGCTGAATTTAATCGACGGAAACGCGAGACGTTGGATCGATACGCGATCCTCCCTTTGTCCAGGTGAAATACGCGAGACGAAACGAATGGTATCGCGGCCAGCGCGGTGTAATGGTAACGAGCGATGACCCGATCCCTGCAGCCGCCAGTGTGCAGCCGACTCACAATCAGCTGCGCGACACGTCTCGATTTCCCAACATGTTCGCTCTTTTGGCGGCTCGCATCGATCGTCCTGGAACGATAGCGCGTGCCAGTCCAGCTCTTTGCTTTTTTTTCGACCGTTCAACCCGCAACCCACTTTCATTCCAGACAATTTCGACGGCTGCTTTTGATGTTCTCGCGCTGTACGCGAAATGAGACGGGAGCGCCCTTTTTACTCGCCTCTTTTCGTTTTCGCCCGTTTTCTACTTTTTCCTTTGCTGTTTTTCCGTTTAATTCTGTCTGTATCGCGTTCATCTACTTTCTCTCCCGCCTTCTCTATACCAACACGTTGTTTATTAACCTCATGGTGAATTTGTCGTTTCCCAGTTACGACGTCGCATCGTTCACGTTTACCAACCGCCGCGTGTTTCGTTTCTATCGAAAGCGGGGATTGCGAAGAATGTAACGCGACCTGTACTCCAACTGGCAGATAAATGAACCGGATAAACAGTCAGTCGAGAGTTTCACGCTGGGGGAGCGAACGCGTTTTCTTTCGCAGACCGATGCCGCAGGCCGTACAATGAATTGTTCTGGTCTAGGTATGCGAATGGCACGGGAAACGGAGAAACGGGGAAATTGGCGGCAGATCGATGGGATCGTTGACAGCTTTTATTCCGGCTTTCCAGGTTTTACTGCATGTGGATGCGTTCTGACGTTTATAACCGATCCAATTTTTTACACTCCAATGACATACGTGCGATTCAAAGCAAGGGAACGTTTAGGAACGTGTAAATGTGCATAAAGTAGAAAATACCGGCAAATGGTGTTGGTGTGTGCGTCTGTATCTTTGTATTGACCAAGCGTAGCAGGGTGTTCGCATCGTCGTAAGGGAGCTGTTAGCTAGTAGCGTTTCTCTCCGTAGTAAGTTTCTTTACTTTCGTGAAATGTCTAATTTCCTTATGGAGATTCGATTCGTTGCTACTACCGATATAAAGAAATTCATAGCGAACATTTGTTCTCATTTGTGTTTAACGATTTGTAGTTAGTACGATGCTACGTATAACCAGTGGCATTTGCGATCATGTTTTTCCTTTATACGGAACGATACTGGTTTAAATTTAACTCGCGTAATTTTTATTACCAAGCTATCGTCCATACAACTGTAAATGCTGTAACTTCGTACGTGAGCAACTATTTACGCTAAAGTTTAAGCTATTTATCCGCGTTGAAAACCTGGTTCCTGGTTAAAAATTGCCGCGCTCAAGATGCTTGGTAGTTATCGGCGTGTTTCAGCAACGTCAGTTCCTTTACAGACGATGAAAGAATAAAGAAGATTTGCGGACTAATGGCGTTTTTTTAAATGAAATGTCGGATTCTTTTTTACGATGAAATTCAATGGAATTGCGAATTCTGCGTATAAAAGCACAGGGGTAGGATTCATTGGAAAACTCAGCGTTCCGCGCACAGTTCCACAAACCAGCCCTGCCAGTTGAAATTTTCTCGGTTCTTCTATTAAAAGGTTTGATCGCAATTATCTCATCTATAGATAGCCGGTGGCCCCAGGAGCTGACTTGACTATTCACTTTTGTCCTTTTGCCTACGACCTCTTTTTTGTTCCTGCCGACACGTTGTCGGTTGCATGTCGTTTTGCAGTGCACCGCGTCCCATCCGATGCAGCTGGTGCAACATGCCATTCTTTATTCGTTAACACGCAGCGCTACGCTTCTCTTCCCTCCCCTATCCTCGCGTTCTGTATATCTGTGTACATAACATATACCGGAATCGCATCATTTTATCCCGTTGCACGAGTCACCACGTCAGCCGACGCCACGCTCTACTCGATCTCGTTGCAATCTGCATCCCTCGCCTCGCGAAAAATCGTTACGAATCGCCCGTTAATCGTCGTCGCTTACTCGAAATTTATCAGCGTCATCGGAAGACGTACGTATATTCGCGAATAAGCTGCAAGTCGATACCAAAATTTTGTAATTTTCATCGTCGAGACGATCTACCGTTGAAAATTCGCATTCGCCGTTACGTCACGTCGCACGATATCAGAAACGACAGTTGGGAACGTGGCGAGTCGATCGTCCATCGAGTCTCGTCGCTCCTCTTCTTCTAATTCTAATCTTTATCTGTTATAATATGGCTGATATAATATGGCGAGTATTCGCTCTCTTGGACAGCTTTCCAGAGCCTGGAATCGCTTAGCCTATCCGAGGGCTGGAACGTTAGCGAACAGCGGCTGTAGATCAATGGGAAATCCCGGGTCGTGTTCCGGGTTCATGACGCCTCTATTGATATCGAGAGTGCAGAAGCGAGTATGTATATACGTGGTACGTGGTAATCCACTGTGACTGGAAGATGTTTCCACGGCCACAAAATAATTTCTTGGCTTAACGCTTGGCTCGATTCTCGGCCCGAATCTTGGCCACGGTGGTTGACGCAGGAAACGTCGTCTATCGTTACTCAAGATCTTAGAAATAACAAAGACTGAGCGTCCTTGTCGTAAACTCTGTCGTCTCAAACAGTATCTCCACCTACGTTCTGATAATAGCTAGAAACTTCGTCGATATCGAGGCTATAAATCGATCGAATAATTATTTAAAAACCTTCCACATTTCTTTTTGTCGTCACCTACGTATGTACCTAAGTAAGTAGCGTTCGATAAAATTGGACGAAGATCACTCGCGTCGTTGATGTGAATTTTTTAGAACTCGGTCAGTCGACGTTCACCGATGAAAATTCAACGAAAGTTAAAATCAGCTTTCAGAGGTAAAAATAGTATTTTATCGTGGTTGGCATTTGGTACGAAATATATTCCATGGAAACTGTTAATGGTTATGATATTTGCCGGTCGTAAATTCGCACGTTTCTTCTATTTCGGAAATGTCTACCTTTTGCAACGACACGTTACGTCGCGTCGTACATGTGTCTTTTCAGCTCCATGTTAGCGACCAGTGACAGCGCCGTGGATGAGCGATAATTCGAATGAAATTACCAAATCCAGCGGAGAATATCGTATAGAATAATTTAGCTTAGAACCGAGCCAGAACGACTCGCGGCAACCGCATAAACAGCACGAGAAATCAGTTTCCAAAGGATTCTTTCTAATGTCAAATATTTTTTCCTATCTATCAATGTCGATTGAAAGCCCGTAGCGACTTGGACGCGAGACAGCCAGCTTCCTCCAAGTTTTCTTCCTCGGTTCCCCTTTCTGAAGGATTCCTTTTGTCGGACAGACGGCTTTGTACGCTCCTCCGTGTGTTTGTAACATAATACATCAGTAAGATTACGTATTTGTCTGGGTCTTTTCGTCTCTGTCACTGTCATTCGACGAATGAGTTTAGTACCTGTTTTCTCCCCAATTCCATATTTTGAGAATATCGTAGATTGAAAACGCAGTAATAAATAACGACGAACACGAGGATACGTGTAATACGTGTAACACAGGATTGCTTGCAATCGAATCACTGGAATTAACGCTAGAACTATCGATAGTTAACACGAAGCTATTTCTATCAAAACCAGTCGAAACGATTGATCTTCAAAAAGTACGTAATAATAGAATATTTTTATATTTATTGACTTATTACTTTCTTGCAGAAGGAATTCCACGTTATGTAGTACATTTTTGGTACTATTAATCCATCTGGCGCCAACGAGGATTGACACATTTATAAAACTGTAGAACCAGTCAATTTGATAGTTCTGTTGGGTTGGCAACTAAGCGATAGCGCACTTAATGCGCACAAAATCAGCAACCACTTAGTTGCCAACCGAATAGAATAGCAACTGCACTTCGACGAGAATCTTCCTTTCTAGTTCGTCCGGGCGGTAGTTTTCGAAAACGCGCAGCCACGTAACGTAAATTCGACCGGTTACTCGCATGGAATCGACCGAACAATTCGCCAGGGATACGGTGCAGTTTTCGAAACGTTCATCGAAACTGACCACGAGTAGCACATCGTCGACGAGTATCAAAATATAAAGCGATAAAAATGATTTTACGTGGGCTAAGATGGCTGCTGCCGAGAACACCGTTTACAAGCTGGAAGGGAGACATCGTAGACTGTGTAATCTGTTGGGATTCGAGGCTAGGTGCCCTAAAGAATCTTCCGTGACGCTTTCAGATGTCTCGTAGAAGGAAAGCAGCGACCGACCGAGTATACTTGCGTTGCGAACGACTTCTATCGCGATTGCAAAGTTTCCTTCAGCTTTTTTCTTTACCTTTTTCTATCGTCTCTTTCGAGAGGTAAGATTGCGGTCAATGTACGAGTCTGAATCGCTGAATGTCAAAGTAGAGTTTTAGTCGAACAATTGAAATCTTCTTCACGCTGGAAAAAGCTAGAGAGGATTCGAGCTTAAAGGGGTGCAGCCACGAGATTAGCGTCGATTAAAACGTTGCTGATCGGAGGAGCGTCAGAGTTGCTGGAAAAATAATTATAGCGATTTCGAAGGAGACGCTAGCCGTCTGTAACCGATTACAACGATCGTTCTTACGATCTTATTACGATCGACGATGAGATTAATTCGGAAAATACCCGTAGTATACGCCGCCACGTAATAACAATTTATCATTATTTATTGGCTATGGATCATCCTTAATATCATAGGAAAGAAAGTATAAAAATGGTGCTTTATCGAGCGATTAAAGTAGTTAAAATTATTGGGATAACGCTTGTAGGATGTTGTTTAGCAACGATTAACGAGCGAAAGTCCGTAATTCTTACGAATTTATATAACGCACACGTTCTCTCCTCTTCGAACGTGTAATATCGCACCTTTCATTTTATTCCCAGCAGAATTTTTTCGTGTACATACGCGCTCATGCTTGATCGATGGCCGCTGTATACGTAACTACTTTTACCATAAACTAGCGTTTAGTATAATATTAGTGTGGTTCTAAGCGAATAACTAATGCCGCTAAATCCTCAGGTTGACATTTACCGTGCGAAAAATATGTAAATTACAACGTTAGTCGTTGCGATAAATCTTCGTGGCTATAAATTGACAATAATAATTGAAATATCGTCAAGCTATTAATTGTTACGAGAGAAAAATCAGTTTTCCAACTATCGATCGTCGAAAGCAAACGGTAAAGACCGCTGCACCCTTCTTCTGCCTTTTGCCTCTTCCCTTTCGGAAGATCAAGACTTTTTGTTCGTGTACCGGTGACACGGTGTATCTACGTACTTGGCTCGCCTAAATTCTCGCCAAGCCCGTTATTTGCTCGCTTCCACGGCCAAGCGGAGAGTCGACTTTCAACGTATATATTTCCCAAACGGGCAGACACACTAATTTCGAATACGTCGTCGAAGTTATAGCGCAACGAAGACCGTATGAATCGGTCGGAGCGCGTTGGACGCGGGGTCCGCGT